>NC_142810.1:3984021-4024021 GCF_049724085.1 Artemia sp. Qi Xiang Cuo
TCTTAAAAAGAAGAAATATTTAGTAATGAAATATTTAAAAAGAAAAGCTTTAAAAGTAAAATTTTGGAAAATTTTGAGTTTGGAGGGAAGGGGGATTTCAAAAACATCCCCCCTCCCTATTCTATTTAAGCTGATAAAGAAAGCTCATTTTAAAAACACGATGGGTAAATGACATTTTACCCACAGTAAATGTAAATGTGGTTCTATTTAAGCTGATAAAGAAAGCTCATTTTAAAAAAACACGATGGGTAAATGACATTTTTTTCTTTTTTTTGAATGAAAAGAAGTGTTTCAAGACATTTACAATCGTAACCAAAGGAGAGGGGAGGAGAGATTTTATTTAAATGGAAAAAAAAAGTATACTTTGCGTTTTCTATCGAATATATTCATTATATTTTAAGATTTTGTATTGTTGAAGGGGAGGGGGCTTAGTCCCCCCTGAAATTTGAATTTACTAGTAAAACGATTTTTTTTTTCTGCAAAGCTTTTAAAACTTATATACCTAAATTATGAAATACTTAAAATCACAGAAAAAGGAAGAAAAAGTCTCTTGGACATAGCCTAAACTAGAAATTATTGAGTATATAAATGGTTCGTCCTCTAGCCTATATCTCACCTTATACGCTTAAGTTTTTTTTAGCATTTTCAAAAGAGATATCTATTCTACCTCTCTTTTTTGAATATTTACTAAAATTGAAATACATGGACTGTTTAATATTTAAAAGAAAGAAGCTTTTTAAAAGAGCTAACAGCACGGTGAAAAAAAAGCGTAAGTAAGGAAATTCTTCCTTAACTTAATGACGAGACAAAAAAAGATTTCTTTTTATTATAATAATGAGAAAATTTTACTCACCAGAAATCGCTTAGAATATTCCATATCTATGTAAATGATTGCAAAAATTTTGATACTAGTAGATTGAATGAACTATTCAAACTGTACGAAATTCTAATCTGAAACCTGAATATATACAAAAAAATAATTGATATATATTGGCAGCTAAACAAGACGCACCAGTTTTCTATAGCACAGGAAGGAACGTAAAGGCCCAAAATCAATAGGTACATGCTAGGGAAAGGTGCCATGGAACGTAAAGGCCCAGAAACTTATAGTTGACCCAGAAACTTGTCTGCTTGGCCAAGAAACATGTCTGGTTGGCCCGGAAACTTGTCAGGTAGGTTTTGTATAATTCCATATTCAATTGACAACAATAGAAATAAGTAGTCTGATGGAGAGGTGCAAGGGAATGTAAAGGCCGCAAATAAAACAGGATGGAACATAGTCTAGGCAAAATGGTACTTAGATAACTACTAATACATAGTAATAACATCCGGGAGCTGAACAGACATGCCGTTAGAAATATGAATACGATATTTACACAGCTTTTGTAATTATACCTTTGAAGAATTCCCCCCCCCCCTCACAGCCCTCAGGGCAAGGACTGTAAATTTGGCTTGAAACTTGAAATAGAGAACTCGAACACAAGAAGTCATCCAAACCCAAACAAATTATTCTCTTTTTCATTTAACATTTCAAGCCTTACCTCCATGGCTAAGTTCTTAGACCTTGTGTCAAGAAGGCGAGGGGACGAATACAGGAGGGAAGGGGGCTCGGTTAAGAGTCAAAATAGCACTTCTTGCATGAGGACCGGAAATGTATTCTGGGAAAGTACTGAGATACTATGAGATATAAGATACTATATCCACCTTATATTTTTTTTTGGGGGGGGGGGCAGGGGGAGGGGCTTAGAAGACTTTTTACCTATCAAAATTTTGCGTTTAGTTAACGATTTTTCAATTGTGAATTTAAAATATAATGAGCACATACAAATGGGACTTTTAGTTTTATCTAATCCGTCAAAACTCCTTATTCAACACCCTTTTTTGAACCGTCTGGATCCCCGATTTACTATCAACTTATATGTGCCAAATGACCTTTGTCTCGCAATCCTTGAAGATTTAAGGAATATCCACAAGTCATCGGGAACGCCTCAGCTCCTCGTAACTCAGATTTCTCTCTGATGTTATGATTTTCAGTCCAAAGAGACCATCACTCTCAGTCGAAGCAGTATTTTCAGTTGGTTTCTCCCTCCTTAGACTTGGTGACGCAGGGGCAACCCGCAAATGGTTTGGTCGACCAGACCAGCATATCTTTCAGCAAGCAAGCCATCTAAACTTACGGGTTAATGGAGCTCTTGTAGCTCCTCGACATCCTGATTTTCGCTCCGCTGGTAAGTAAGCCTTTTCGGCTAATGCGTAACTTTGTGCTGTTGTGTGGAATTATTTTTCGATCTTTAAAGTTTTCTTCTAATTTTGTTAAGAAAGGTTTTTCTTTGAGTGAATTAAGTCCAATGGGGACAGCATGAAAATGATGATTACGTTTTAAACTTTTAAAATGTTACTTTTTATCAAAAAATATTAAAACTACAAGGTTAAAATTTTACGTTCCTGATTTTGTTAATTGGATGTTTGGTACTTGTTTAGTAGTTGGGCAACACGCAAGAAGTGAAATTTGTCTAATGCTAATTAAATAAAACAAAGCATGACAAAAATTTAATAGTTTATAAACAATATATTTGTAAATTAGGGGTGGGGTGGGGGTAAAGACAAGCAGAGATCGAATACTTAATCTAACCTATACACCTTTTTTGCCCTTTAACCTAAAAAACAGAAGTTTAAATTTTTTTAACAGAGTGAGCTATACCTCAGTAGGCAGTGGACACCTATTTTTCATATAGAATCTTTGAGATTTCGATGCAGCTCTTCTCGTGTGTTACCAGGCTACTAAATAAGTACCGAATTTTTTCTTTGTTGTCTTTCTTTTCTTTGTTGTCTTTCTTTTTTTACACGTTGTTTTCTGTCCGAAATATGGCTTATTAATAATGCTATGATTAGAATTCACACGCTCACGTTGAAAATCATATTTGGGAAAATGGATAGGATTGGAAATTATTCTGATTTTGGAGATGGAGTACCCTTCCCTCAAGAAAAATGAGAAAATTACACTTTATTATAAGCACTTTTGGGCCCACCTTCCCCCCCCCCTTAAAAATTTTCTCTGTTGTCTGTGCACATATATTTGTAAGTGTCATTATTTGAGAGAAAGCAGAGAGGATGCGGATAGTTTCATTTTGAATTTTGGTTTCAAACAGTTCGTGGTACCGAACTACAAGTAAGGAGCGACCCGGCTCAATAGTAACAAAACTCTAAAAACCGTATCTTTTAATTCCAAAAGATCCATAAGATAATCAAATTTTTATGCTGTGTTCCAATATATAAATTTCATCAAATTTAGTCTTACCAGTCAAAAGATACGAGCCTGAGAATATTTGCCTTATCTTCAAAAAAAGGGGGGAACGCCCCATAAAAGACATAGAATCTTAATCCTAAATCGTACTATCAGATGCAGCGTATCAGAGAACCCTATTGTAGAGCTTTCAAGTTCCTATCTGCAAAAATGTGAAATTTTGTATTTTTTGGCAGAAGGAAGATAACGGATGCGTGTTTTTTTCAGGGGCGATTGTATCAACCCAGTGGTCCAAAAATATCGTGATAAGGCTCATTAGAGCGGAAATTAAAAGTTCTAGTGCCCTTTTTAAGTGACCAAAAAATTTAAGGAAACTAGGCCCCCTCCCACGCTCATTTTTTTCATAGTCACCCGATCAAAATTTTGAGATAGCCATTTTGTTTAACATAGTTAACAAATCTAATAACTATGTCTTTGGGGATGACTTAATTCCCCACAGTCACCAGGGTAAGGAGTGCAAGATATGAACTCTGGCCATTTTTTACATATAGCATTGGTTATTGGGAAGTATAAATTTTTTTTCAGGGTATTTTTCTTGTTGTTTGGGGGAGGGGTGGGGGGGAGAAGTTTACGTATGAAGATCATTCCATGGAGGAATTTTTCATGAGGGAAGGGAGTTTTCAATTAAGGGGCACCAGATTTCCAAGCATTATTTAAAAAAACGATCAGAAATTAAATTAAAAAACATGTTTTTTAACTAAAATTAAGAGGCAACATTAAAACTTATAAAAAACAGATATTATTACGTATATGAAGGGGTGTCCCCCATTGTCAATACCTCACTCCTTATGCTAAAGTTTTTTTTAGTACTTTCATGAAAGCTATTTATTCTGATTAAACACTTTGTGATTCAGGGATAATTCTTAAGGAATAGGAACAAGATTTGGACTTTAGTGTAAAGAGTGAGGTATTGGCGAGGGAGAGAACCCCTTCATGTACGTAATAAAAAACAGTAAAATAGAAGTTCGTTACACAAGTTAATTCGTAAGTTACGTATATTTATTACTATTATAAACGCTCGTAAATAAAATTGAAAGTTTTTGTGCCCTTTTTAAGTAACCAAAAAAGCTGGAGGATAACTAGGCTCCCTCTCACACTCCTTTTTTCTCAAAATCGTCCGAGAAAATTTTTTAGATAGCCATATCGTTCAGCATTGTTGAAAGGCCAAATAACTATAACTTTGAGGATATCATGACCCTCCCACAGCTCCTGGGTGAAGGTCTTTAAATTATAAAATGTGTCTATTGTTTGCGTATAGTATTTGCTATTGCATTCATCCCCACCTAGAAGTTAACCCTGGGCCCTAAGAGAAGAGTCTCTCTGTGACTCTGTTTGTGAAATTAAGCATTGCGCATAATAATATTGGTGTCAGTCTTAGGTGATAGTTATTTCTAATCCTTTCTCTTAAGTTTGTTTTTAAAATTTAGTTGTATCCATTTTTAAGGGGGTCCCTTTAGCCATTAATTTAAGATAAGGGTTATGTTCAATTCCATAGATGTGATAAATTTCTACCGTAATTACCTCCTTTTATAAAAATCAGCGTATTATTTAATGATTTGTTCTTCGTACTACAGCCCTGCAGACGGTAGAACTTTTTTTTAAAACTCCGTAAGCTTTAAAAACTATTTTTCTTATTCCATACTTATGAAATGGCTAAAAATAAATAATTTTTATTGTAAGAGCTTTTCTACTTTAAATTGTAATAAAAATTGTCTTTTTATTTAATTCAAAAGTTTGCAACTCTTCCTAGGGCCAACATATATAAGTTTTGACGACCTCAACATGCCGGAAACTGAAGCTCCTTGACATGCTGAGATTAGCTCCGTTGGTAAGTAAACCTTTTTAGCTATTAATTTAAAATAAACTTTCCGAAAAATAAGTTTTTCAAAGAAAAGTAAAGGCCATTTTAAACTTAAGCTCAGAAGATATAAATACCTTTTAAAATTCAAACTCAAAACGACCAGAAATTACTATTAAAGAATAAATTAAACCCAAAACGAACAGAAATTAAATAAGCAGTCATAGCAAAAAACATACAAGAAGTAATAATATAAATTAATAAATAGATCTTAAAGCGAGTAATGCTTAGATTGAACATTAAAATCAAGCTTAAAACGAAAACAAATGTTTTGCTATTAAAGTATAAATGAAACTTAAAACGAACAGAAATTAAATAAACAATCAATGCGAACAAACATACAATATATATTAATGTAAATCAATAAATAAACTTTAAAACGAGTGGAACTTAAAAATAATATGTAAATCCAGCTTCAATCGAATAAAAATAACTACAAACAAGAGTTTGGGTATCGCCACACTACAGTTACCTAAAACCTACTGCGTCATTGATGCATTACTGAAAATAATTCTTTAAAATATTTTCACTTTTATAACTTTAAGAAATCAATTATTAATTAAGATTTCAGGAATAAATATCAGCATATGTATAATAAATTGACAATGCACATTTTTTTCAGTAAACTCATTTGAATTTTTTTTCAGTAAAGTACAAATTATATTCTGGCTTTTAGAAAGCATAGGGGTTTTGAACTCTACTCATATTAATTTATGCTCGTTTTGAGTTTGAATCTAATATTTATTTTAATTTTCGTTCGTTTTGGGTTTCATTTATTTATTGATACTGATTTGGGGTAGTTGTATGCTTGGTACATTATATGAGTAGAGATGCCTCATGAGCTCGTAAAAGTACACCAAATATGGGCATAGAACCACGTGATTTATGGTTTTCTCACTGAGAATGGAAAAACAGTATTTTTCTCACTTGAAAAAACAGGAATTTTCTCACATTGGTGGTTGTTTCATGGATGGTTATGTGTGTTGGTCAATTTATTTGATATTTTTCATGGATGTCAACAGTAATTTATGGCTGTTTTATGGTTTTTGTCAGAGAGAATGAAAAAACAGTATTTTTCTCACTTGAAAAACAGGAATTTTCTCACTTTTATGGATGTTTTTATGGTTTTTGTCAGTGAGAATGAAAAACAGGAACTTTCTCACATTTATGTCTGTTTTATGGTTTTTGTCAGTGAGAATAGAAAAAAAGGATATTTCTCACTTTGATGGATTATTGAGTCTGATGGGGGCAGGTCAATGACACTTCCTTTATGTGTGTTGCTCGATACAAATGTTATGAGTTTCCAGGAAACAGTTAGATCACGTGTTTCCTTCTCAGCCAATCAAAGGTCTTGCTTACATAATAATTTGACCTTGAGATTTCGTATATAACGGGCATGCAATGTGATTAAATTATCAGGAAGTATTTTGACATAGTTCAAACAACAATGGATAAATTCGATGAATTAGAAGCCTTGACAACTTCAATTTGTAATGTAAGTGCATTTTTTATTTTCAAATAAAATTGTTTTCCGTGGTCACCCTCCAGTATATTCACGTAAATCCCCCCCATACAATACAAACATCACTATACAATCTTTATACTCGATTGAAAACATAAAATATGTTCATTTTACCCTCAAAACCTAACCCCCCCCCCCACCATCATTTTTTTTACAATCAAATTATCTTTTCGATAAATTTAGCTTTTCTCTATTGCAATCTTTTCTCTAACTGAGACATCCGTCGCTGTTGTTATTATTTTGACACAGGGCTCTATGCAAGGTTAAAATTAGCTGTCACCCCTTTCCTGTTTGTATACATTAGCTGGTTTTAGGCAAACTAGGTTTTCAGTGCTTTTACGTAATTCTGTGTTTGTCTGAAAATATTTGTCTGCAAAATTAACGATAGATATTTAGGACATTGGAATTCTATGTACGAGTTAAAAAATTTATTTCCAAATTAAGGTCTAACAATATCCCCCCCCCCCCCCATACAATACAAAACTCACTATACAATCTTTATACTCGATGTTAAACATAAAATCTATTATTTTTACCCTCAAAACCTAACCCCCTCCCCCATTGTTTTACAATCCCAAATTCTCGTAAATAGAAATAATTTTCGTTTCGTTAAATTTTAGACTTTCTCTAATGTGATTTAAAGTGTCAACTGACTTCTATCAATTTTTAAAGAAAATGCCGCTCTGTTTTTACACAAGGCTCTATGCAAGGTTAAAATTAGCTATCACCCCTTTTCCCTCTGTGTTTACGAACGCAGCGGTCAAAGTCAAAGGAACTGTTCTTCCGTCAAAATTAAAGCACTTTGATGCAATTGCAATAATACACGATGCTCTATTTTGAAGAACTGAAACGGATTATTTTCAAATTAAGGTCTAACAATATATTTAGGACATTATGTAAAGGGGGGAGAGAGGGGGGCAATGCCTCGCTTCTAACAGCTTCGTTGTAAGTAAATTATGTAAAAGGGGGAGGGAGGGGGCAATGCCACAATTCTACTGCCATCATTGTAAAATGAAAACAAACTGTGCAGGGCTAGAAAGAAAAGTCTTTGGGAGTTGCATGAAGTTTATATTATGTGTAAATTGAATGGCATTTTAACCTATGTTTGCAAAATTTAGGCCTATAGGCCGTTGGGTTAACAATCATTTATCTAATTTAAAACCTATAGACTGGAACATTTAATATTTTTCTAAATGGTAAAAATAGAAACAATGATTTCTATCCTAAGGTTATAGACTACTGACTGTCTAATAAAAAAGTTTGATTTCTAAGCCTAATATATTTCTCGTGAAATTTTTACTTTTTGCTTTACTGAAATAAGATAAATGCTTTTCTAAACAAAATTATATGGATGATGATACTAATTTTCATTCTTTAAAAAAAGGGGAAAATTATTTTGATACTAATTTTTTCTCTTCTTTTTAAGGCAAATTATGAAGAATTTGCAGCCTATCCAGCTGTAAAGAGAGCTAGGGGTAATGCAAATAGTGAAGAATGTGCCCCACCTCCTAGTAAGAAAGCAAGAGAGGGTGAAGCAGTCCCTGTAAGAGCAACAGTTGTTCAATATGGCTGTTGGCCGAACCCCCCCCCCCCCAACTCCACGCTGCCTGACCCAATGCAGCCATCTGTGCAAGCCCATGACATCACTGGCTCGACTGCACAAGTCACAGGTCCTACGGTACAAGCCGCAGCCCAATCTGCGCAAGAAATTAATGACGTCGGCCGCTCCGCCCTCCAACACGCACTACCTGGACCTTCGGGCACCCAAGTGCAGCCAGGATATGCAAATGTGAGCATTTTTTCCTACCTATCTTATAGAAATACATATCTATTTCTTCCGATGTTTTTTCCTTTTCACTATTTTTCAACACTGTGTAAAAGTGTATCTCTGAGATATTAACCCCCCCCCCCCACCCCCAACCATTATTTTCTCTGCCCTCCCTCAGAGATATATAAATGTATTTTTATTGCAAAGCGCTCTTTTTTCTAATCTTTGCTATTTTCTCTGTTGCTATCTCTTCACATATAATTTTAGGTACCATTGAAACTCTGTAAATGCTATTTTTCACATAGTTTTAAGAGAGAGATTATTCCATTTTATCCATCTGTCACATACCAGCGTTCTAATTTACACTGAATATTTCTATCCTGCCAAGATATTAGCGAAGGGGAAACAGATTTAGCGGTTCCCGACATTTTCCTCGTCTGAAGATCCTGGAAATTGGAACACTCGCGTGACGGCTTACAATAATTAAGCTGATAACTTCACTGAACCAGTATGGAGTTAGAAAGAAGTAGTTTAACTTTTGACGAGCATTATGTAAAGGGGGCTGGGAGCCGGTCGGGAAGAGCTGTGGGAAGCGCTGCGGGATGCGGCACGGGCCCGAGAAGAGCCGTAGGGATGCGCCGCGGGGAAGCGCCGAGGGATGCACCGCGGAATGCACTGCGGGCCAGGGATGCGCCGCAAGGATGTGCCGCGGGCCCTGAAAGCACCGCAAAAAAAGATTTCAACACTTTGAAAATAAGCTATTTTTGAACAAATTGCCACCTTCTATGTAAAGCGACGTTTTAGATTGTAAATATCTTAAGTTGGAACTTTCAGTTGAATTAACCAAATGCTATTAAGCATGTTTTAAGCAATAATAATCCAAATTTTAACAGTAGGGTTGATTTGAACACTTTGAAAATAAGCTATTTCTCATTTATAGGTTGGAGCATTGGTCCCTTACTCACCATCGAGTGAAGGAGAGGAAGAACTCATTGAAGGGGCAATGGAGTTTCAGGACAATGAAACATCAGCTATCAACGACTGGCATGGTATCATTAACTCTGATGAAATACCTTCTAATATTGATGATTTTTTATGTAATTATTTCAATGTAGAACCTAGCACAGTTGAGCAGGGTAGTGTTCCTGAGGGGGACTTGAGTCCAAAGACCCTACAAATTTTAGAGGATTTCGCAGGGAGCCCTCCTCCTCCAGCCCTCGATAGCCTAACGAGTCCTCTTCAAACACGTGACGTGGTACATAGCCCAAATATTGTTGAAAAACTTGGGGAAGGGGGTAATATGCAAGAGGAGGTTACAACTTTTCCAGATTTTTAATTGTCAAATACAATTTTAAATAATATAGTTGTTTTCACTGCAACTCTTGGGTATTCATTTAATTCTCTAATGGGTTGAAATTTTGTGTTTGATTCTGCAGAGACTTTGCATACCTATGTCGATAAAATTCGTGCACTACTGGAGAAGCAAATTCAGTTGTGGGGGGGTTGGGATTCAATTAAGGTTTCTATTTTTTTAAAGGTTTTCTATTTAAATGAGGGGAAAAGTGAAGTTTATTATCATTATAGACATTCCGAGATGCGCGTAATTTATCCAAATTTAGAAAATTTTGAGGGAGTTTTTAGTGAGTGGGTAGGACAAATTATTGCGCATCTTGAGAACTATAACGAAAATGGGAGCGGGTCTGTAGTTTTATTTATTGAAAATTTAAGTGTAAATATTTGTAAATTTAAGAAAGATTTTATTTTGAGAGGGGGCAGGTGGCCCAAGAGCGGTAGTTTTAAATTATAATCCGGATCTAGTAGGTTGTCAAGGTGTCCAGAAGATTTGTTTTGAAACAGATCAAAAGTGTTTCAGGTATGCTTTCCTCATATCAGCATTTCAGCCTCTAGCAGATGACGCTACCAAGACGAATTTAGATCCCTGGGCTGTACATGGGAAGGACGGGTCCAATTTCCCAGTTGTAGATTTCTCTTGCTTAGAAGGAAAATACCCAGTAACGCTACGATCCATTGATATTTTATAAAGGACTAATGCCCATTTAAATATCGGCGTTACTGTGGTTCAGTATGAAACTGAATTTGAAGATGGGGCTCGTTCAAAAAAGAAGGGGGTGGTTTTCCCTGTGAGGGGCCCATCAGTTGATTTGGTCAGACACTGGGTTTGGTTATTGTACACACCGCCCAGTGAACCAAATGCAATTAGCCGTTTTAATCCGATCACAGATATCAGTAGACTTCGGGGGGAGGGCAAATGGGGACTAGGAGGACACATTTCTACTGTCCAACATGCCTTTCTCGATTTTGGACTGAATTAAAGTTGCAAAATCATATGAGACACTGTAGACGGCATGGCCATCAGACAATGGAAACGGTTTCAGGGGATAGGTCCATTCTACGCTTCAAAAATTTCCAAAATACCCTTCTCGAATGGAACAATGGATCATGGAACTGTGAGTCTAAGTGGGGGGAGGTGAATAACCCCCACTTTCACAATAGAATCAAAAAACACCAGACTATGGCATTGTCCTACACACCCGTGCAAAGAGATAGTTCTAACAACATGCAGTTGTGAGAACTAGTAGAAACATTGGATGAGAACGAATGTATGGTCAAGGCATTGACTAAACTAATTGGCACGGCTAATGGCGCTGTTTCTCGTTAGAGAAATACGCATTATCCAATGGTGTTGTCTGCAGAGGATCGTCTCATAACTCATAACATTTGCCTCGAGCAACACACATGAAGGAAGTTTCATTGACCTGCCCCCATTAGACTCAATAATCCATCAAAGTGAGTTTCAATCTCACTGACAAAAACCATAAAACAGACATGAAATGCTGTTGACATCCATGAAAAACACCAAATAAATTGACCCACACACATAACCATCCAAGAAAACAGACATAAATGTGAGAAAATTCCTGTTTTTTCATTCTCACTGACAAAAACCATATAACAGACATGAACTGCTGTTAACATCCATGAAAAACATCAAATTATTTGACCAACACACATAACCATCCAAGAAAACATCCATCATTGTGACAAAATTCCTGTTTTTCATTCTCACTGACAACAAACAGACATAAATTATGTAAAAAAAAGTTGTAGGTGGCAGCAGGGGTGCGTGATCGGAGTAGCACCTCCCTCTTTACTTATATGATAGTCCGGACGCCAGGTGTTGAAAATGTGAATCATACCACGACGGAATGGGGATGCTATGAGAATTAGCCTACCCTCCATCCCTAAATTGACCATACGGATTCAAAAATACCAATGCCACTTGCTTGCGAGTGGTGGAACAATCCGAAACTTGACATTTTATTTTATTTTGGTGTTTCATGCAAGAAAATGCATGTTCCAAAAAGTTTGAGGTGCAGTTCTCCGCTGAAATAGAAATGCCTAGAAGCCATAGAATATTTTCAAAACCAACCAGCACGATTAGTTAGAGAAAATGGCAGAGTTAAAAAAAAAATGGCAAAACTATACCAGTTTTGAACAGTCTTGGAAAGTATAAACAAAATAAACTTGAATATTAGATATATAATGATAATAATTGTTGAAAGAAACATCAATACAAGATTTTTTTTCACTGTAATTTTATTTTCATTTTCAATTATGTAAGAACTGAAAAATAATAACTTTGTAATATACGAGTAATTCGTTTTCAGTGAAGCACCAATGACGCAGAATGCTTTACGTTTTTACAGTTAAAGAAGGGGGCAGTATCCAAATTTTGCTGTAGTGAAACTATATTTGTCTTGGCCAATCTTGAAAAGACCTAACAAATTAAACTGAAAATTTGAAGCATAATGATATTAACTGCTAAAAGCTAATTAGTTCAAAATTTACTGTAATTTTAATATTTATTTTCAATAATAAGTACAATAGAAAACATTTGTAACATAATTCGTTTTCAGTAAAGCGCCAATGACGCAGCAGGTTTTAGGCTTCTGCAGTGAGGCGATACCCAAACTCTTGTTTGTAGTTATTTTTATTCGATCGAAACTTGCTTTGCATATTCTTTTTAAGTTTCACTCGTTTTAATATTTATTTATTCATTTACATTAATATATATTTTATGTTTGTTCGCATTGATAGTTTATTTAATTTCTGTTCGTTTTAAGTTTCATTTATACTTTAATAGAAAACATTTGTTTTCGTTTTAAGCTTGATTTTCATATTCAATCTAAGCATTACTCGCTTTAAGATCTATTTATTCATTTATATTATTACTTGTTGCATGTTTTTTGCTATGATTGTTTATTTAATTTCTGTTTATTTTGGGTTTCATTTATTCTTTAATAGTAATTTCCGGTCGTTTCGAGTTTGAATTTTAAAAGGTATTCGTATCAACTGAGCTTAAGTTTAAAATGGCCTTTACTTTTCTTTGAAAAACTTATTTTTCGGAAAGTTTTTTTAAATTAATTTTTTTTCGTTTTTGATTGCAAAAAGTTTCAAGCTTTTATGGTATGGAGGGGATACTTACTGTCCGATTATTCTTGACTTTAAAAAACAGATCTAGAACTTTCAATTTAAATCGAATGAGGCTTTTTTCAAAGTCTATACGATTACCTCTTTGATAAAAACCTTATATATGAACAATAGACAGCTTGCATAACTTGTGGACAGCGATTGACAACAATAAAGTGATTGAAAAAATAGCTCCAATAAGGGGGTTTAGACCATTTCACTGGCTGACACAAAAGGATCACGACTGTTTTGAATTGACCTTAATAGGATTTTGTGTGCCAAAGCAATTTTGCATCTATCACAGAGTATGTATTTTAACCTTATAGTTGGATAATTATAATAGCGTTCCTATCTGTTCTTCCAATACAAAACCCCTTCCCATAAGTTATGAGCCCCCCTTAATAAGTTATGCCCAAGGGTATAAGTTAGAACGCCTACCCCCGGGCCCTGTTGGGCTGTGTCGACACTGGAGTTTTTTGTTATCAGAACTTTGAACTATTTTAACAAAATGTCTATCTCAAAATTTTTATCTGATGCATTTATGGCTTGGAGGAGGGGGGGCTAGTTACCCTCCAATCTCTTTTGACTCTTAAAAAGTGAACAAGAACTTTCAATTTTCAGTCAAATGAGCTCTCTCTAATTTTATTCGAGCATCCCTTCCATAAGAAATAATGGGAAGGATTTGGAGAATCCTTAAATTACAACCCTTGCCCTGAGGGTTGTGGGGGAGTTGTCATCCTCAAAGACCTAATTTTCAGAACTTAAAACTACGTTTAATTAAATAGTTGTCTCCAAAATTTTTATTGGTTGTGTTTGAGGAAAAGGTGGGCGTGAGAGGGGGGTTAATTGCCCTCCAATCTCTTTTTACTATTAAAAAGGACACTAGCCCTTTGAATTTCTAATCGAATGAGCCTTTTTTGAAGTTTCTACGACACCACCTTTTACAAAAACCTTATATGTCCCCAGGATATAATTTAAAACCCTTGCCTTGAGGATTGTGGGGGAGTGTCTCCTCCCCTGGATCCGCCACTTTCTTACACTCTCTGTTTCTTTCCTTGTTAGGGAGGAGAGCAGATGCCTAATATTTGTGTGTTAATACCAAAACATTTTAACTCTCATTCGACCTTCAGGCATAAATAGAATTAGTTCAAAGAAAGGGGCGGGGAAAAAGGGCTTGTGGGGGGGTTATTTGCTCTTCGATCAATTTTGACTCTTAAGAGCTGGACTAGAACTTCCAATTTTCAATCAAATGAGCCCTCTCTGAAGTTTATACGAGAATCCCTTCCTGCCCCCAGGCCCTGGGGGGTTTTGTTGACGCCAGAGTTTTGTTACTTAACCTTTCAACTATTTTTAACAAAATGGTATTTTTAACCCTTGCATATAAAGCAGCTCTGGGGGGGGGGAATAATTAAAAATATTGAAGCTATATTAGATTTATTCATTTATTTATGTTTGCACCGGCTATCTTTACGTTTATAAGATAGTTAATTTTAATTTCTGTTTGTTCGGGGTTTCGTTTATTCTTTAACAGTAATTTCTGGTCTTTTTTAGTTCTTAACTGTAATAGGAATTGATTATTGCTGGTCCTGAGTTCAATATGGCTCTTTACTCTTCTTAGAAAACTTATTTTTATGCAAGGTGTTTTTTAAATTAATAATAATAAAACATTGAAGCTAGTAGAGATGCCTCATGAGCTCGTGACCCTCACCCCTGCTGCCACCTACAACTTTTTTTATATAATTTATGTCTGTTTGTTGTCAGTGAGAATTAAAAAATAGGAATTTTGTCACATTTATGGATGTTTTCTTGGATGGTTATATGTGTTGGTCAATTTATTTGATGTTTTTCCTGGATGTCAATAGTAATTTATGTCTGTTTTATGCTTTTTGTCAGTGAGAATGAAAAAAAGGAACTTTCTCACTTTAAAGGATGTCAACAGCAATTTGTGTCTGTTTTATGGTTTTTGTCGGTGAGAATAAAAAAACAGGAATTTTCTCACGTTTATGGATGGATGGATGAATGGATGGATGGATGGATGGATGGATGGATGGATGGATGGATGGATGGATGGATGGATGGATGGATGGATGGATGGATGGATGGATGGATGTATGGATGTATGGATGGATGGATGTATGGATGTATGTATGGCTGGATGGATGTATTTATTTATGTATTTATTGATCTATTTTTG
Organism: Artemia sp. Qi Xiang Cuo; assembly: GCF_049724085.1. NCBI lineage: Eukaryota > Metazoa > Arthropoda > Branchiopoda > Anostraca > Artemiidae > Artemia > Artemia sp. Qi Xiang Cuo. The sequence goes on from NC_142810.1 coordinate 3,999,159, forward strand.
TATGTATTGATGTTTGTATGGATTGCTGGATGTTTGGTTTGTGTTAGTGAGGGAGTTTCTTTGTGAGTTTGTGAGGGTGTGTGTTTTGTAGTGTGTGTTGTTTGGTTTTTTTGTGTTTTGTATTGTGTGTTTTTTTTTTTGTTGTATTGTTTGTTGTTTTGTTTTATTGTTTGTTTTTTTGATGTTGTGTGGTTTTATTTTTTTTATTGATGTATTGATGTATGTATTGATGTATGTATGGATGGATATATGGATGTTTGTTTGTATGTTTGGATGTATGTATGTATGTAAGGAATGATTTATTGATGGATTGATGGATGGATGGATGGAAGGATGGATGGATGGATGGATGGATGGATGGTTCTTTCAATTATTTCGGCGAGAACAGTTAGAGACATTTTAAAAGATGATTTTAGAAGAGGATTTGAGGGTGATCTCTGTGGTCGTTATAATACACAGGTTCCATTTGAACAGTGTTGTGAGGTCCCCTACCACAACCCCAAAGGGTTCCGATCCCCCACCCCAACCCCGAATGAAACCCCCGGTCCTCAAAGGTTCTCCGGGCTCCCATAGGGCACCCGGCACCCCCAAAGGCTCCTATGCCCCCATAACAATACTTTTTAAGGCATTATTATATCTTTTCAGAACAAATTATTATTTTAGGGAATTATTTCGGTGAAACAGTTAGAGACATTTTAAAAGATGATTTTAGAAGAGATTTTAGGGTGAAACTCTGTGGTTGTTATAATACACAAGTTCCATTTGAACAGTGTTGTGAGGTCCCCTACCTCAAACCCAAAGGGTTCCGATCCCCCCACCCCAACCCCGAAGGAAACCCCAGGTCCTCAAAGGTTCTCCAGGCTACCAAAGGACCCCCGGCACCCCAAAGGCTCCTGAGCCCCCATTATAATACTTTTTAAGGCTTTATTATATCTTTTCAGAACAAATTATTATTTTAGGGAATTATTTCGGTGAAACAGTTAGTGTCATTTTAAAAGATGATTTAAAAGATGATTTTAGAAGAGGATTTGAGGGTGAAACTCTGTGGTCATTATAATACACAAGTTCCATTTGAACAGTGTTGTGAGGTCCCCTACCTCAACCCCAAAGGGTTCCCATCCCACTACCCCAACCCTGAAGGAAACCCCTGGTCCTCAAAGGTTCTCCGGGCTCCCATAGGGCCCCCGGCGTCCCCAATGGCTCCTGAGCCCCCATTATAATACTTTTAAGGCATTATTATATCTTTTCAGAACAAATTATTATTTTAGGGAATTATTTCGGTGAAACAGTTATACATTTTAAAAGATGATTTTAGAAGAGGATTTGAGGGTGAAACTCTGTGGTCGTTATAATACACAAGTTCCATTTGAACAGTGTTGTGAGGTCTCCTACCACAACCCCAAAGGGTTCCGATCCCCCCACCCCAACCCCGAAGGAAGCCCCCGGTCCACAAAGGTTCTCCGGGCTCCCAAAGGGCCCCCCGCGCCCCAAAGGCTCCTGAGCCCCCAATATAATACTTTTTAAGGCTTTATTATATATTTTCAGAACAAATTATTATTTTAGGGAATTATTTCGGTGAAACAGTTAGAGACAATTTAAAAGATGATTTAAAAGATGATTTTACAAGAGGATTTGAGGGTGAAACTCTGTGGTCGTTATAATACACAAGTTCCATTTGAACAGTGTTGTGAGGTCCCCTACCTCAACACCAAAGGGTTCCAATCCCCCCACCCCAACCCCGAAGGAAGCCTCCCGGTCCTCAAAGGTTCTCTGGGCTCCCAAAGGACCACCCAGCCCTCAAGGGCCCCCTCAGACCCTCAAAGACCCTCCCCGGGCCCCGTCTTTCGTTGATGCGTGTTGTCTGAAACCTATGATTTGGGGTGTATGGGTTGCTATTTTTGACTTTTCTGGGTTGGATTTCTTAGTCTTTCATAGGTATATGTTGTCTGAAACCTATGATTTGGGATGGGTGGTTTGCTATTTTTGACTTTTCTGAGCTGGATTTCTTAGCCTTTCATAGGTGTGTGTTGTCAGAAAATTATGATTTGGGATGGGTGGTTTGCTTTTTGGACTTTTCAGAGCTAGGATTCTTAGTCTCTCAGAGGCGTTTGTTGTCTGAAACTTCTAGTTTGGGATGAATAGTTTGCTATTTCAGGCTTTTCCGAGCTAAGGTTTCCTAGTAATTCGTAGGTGAATGTTGTCTGAAACTTATGATTTGGGATATGTAAATTACTATTTCGCGCTTTTCTAAGCTAGATCTCTTAGTCTTTCGTTGGTGTGTGTTGTCTGAACCTATGATTTGGGATGGGTGGATTGTTATTTTTGACTTTTCTGAGCTGGATTTTTTAGCCTTTCCTAGGTGTGTGTTGTCTGAAACCTATGATTTGGGATGGTTAATTTGCTATTTTTGACTTTTCTGAGCTAGGTTTCTTAGCCTTTCATAGGTGTGTGCTGTCAGAAAATTATGATTTGGGATTTGTAATTTGCTTTTTGGACTTTTTAGAGCTAGGATTCTTAGTCCCTCATAGGTGTTTGTTGTCTGAAACCTATAGTTTGGGATGAGTAGTTTGCTATTTCAGGCTTTTCTGACCTAAGATTTCTTAGTATTTCATAGGTATGTGTTGTCAGAAACTTATGATTTGAGGTGTGTAATTTGCTATTTCCGACTTTTCATAACCAGATTTCTTAGTCATTCGTAGGTGTGTGGTGTCTGACACATATGATTTGGGATGTGTGGGTTGCTATTTTTGACTTTTCTGAGCTGGATTTCCTAGCCTTTCATAGGTGTGTGTTGTCTGAAACCTATGATTTGGGATGGTTAATTTGCTATTTTTGACTTTTCTGAGCTAAATTTTTTAGCCGTTCATAGGTGTGTGCTGTCAGAAAATTATGATTTGGGATGTGTAGTTTGCTTTTTGGACTTTTCTGAGCTGGGATTCTTAGCCTTTCATAGGTGTTTGTTGTCTGAAACCTATAGTTTGGGATGAGTAGTTTGCTATTTCAGGCTTTTCAGAGCTAAGGTTTCTTAGAATTTCATAGGTGTGTGTTGTCTGAAACTTATGATTTGAGGTGTGTAATTTGCTATTTCTGACTTTTCATAACCAGATTTCATAGTCTTTCGTAGGTGTGTAGTGTCTGAAACTTATGATTTGGGATATGTAAATTACTATTTCGGGCTTTTCTAAGCTAGATTTCATAGTCTTTCGTTGGTGTGTGTTGTCTGAAACCCATGATTTGGGATGGGTGGATTGCTATTTTTGACTTTTCTGAGCTGTATTTCTTAGCCTTTCATAGGTGTGAGCTGTCTGAAACCTATGATTTGGGATGGTTAATTGGCTATTTTTGACTTTTCTGAGCTAGGTTTCATAGCCTTTCATAGGTATGTGCTGTCAGAAATACACGATTTTGGATTTGTAGTTTGCTTTTCTGACCTTCCGGAATTAGGATTCTTAGTCCCTCATAGGTGTTTGTTGTCTGAAACCGATAGTTAGGGATGAATAGTTTGCTATTTCAGGCTTTTCTGAGCTAAGGTTTCTTAGTATTTCGTAGGTGTGTGTTGTCTGAATCTTATGATTTGGGGTGTGTAATTTGCTATTTCGACTTTTCATAGCCAGATTTCTTAGTCTTTCGTAGGTGTATGTTGTCTGAAACCTATGATTTGGGATGTGTGGCTTACTATTTTTTACTTTTCTGAGCTGGATTTTTTAGCCTTTCGTAGGGGTGTGTTGACTGAAACCTATGATTTGAGATGTGTGGTTTGCTATTTTTGACTATTCTGAGTGGGACTTAGGAGTCATTCTGTGCTGTGTGTTGTCAAAAAATAATTATTTGGTATGGTTAGGTTGCTTTTTGAACTTTTCAGAAATAAGGTTTTCAGCACCTCATAGGTGTCTTTTGTCTGAAGCATTTTGTTTTGGATGAACATTTTATTCTTCCAGGATTTTCTGAGCTATGGTTTCTTAGTATTTTGTAGCTGAATGTTGTCTGAAACTTATGATTTGGGATATGTAAAATACTATTTCGGGCTTTTCTAAGCTAGATTTCTTAGTCTTTTGGTGGTGTGTGTTGTCTGAAACCTTTGATTTGGGATGTTTGGGTTGCTATTTTTGACGTTTCTAAGCTGGATTTCTTAGCCTTTCATAGGTTTGTGTTGACTGAGACCTATGATTTGGGAATGAGTGGTTATCAATTTTTGACTTTTTTGAGCTAGATTTCTTAGCCTTTCATAGGTGTGTGCTGTCAGAAAATTATGATTTGGGATTTGTAGTTTGCTTTTTGGACTTTTCAGAGCTAGGATTCTTAGTCCCTCATAGGTGTTTGTTGTCTGAAATCTAAAGTTTTGGATGAGTAGTTGGCTATTTCAGGCTTTTCTGAGCTAAGGTTTCTTAGTATTTCGTAGGTGTGTGTTGTCTGAAACTTATGATTTAAGGTGTGTAATTTGCTATTTCCGACATGATCAATTCTATTTCCCCAAAATAATATAAAAAGTTTCCACTTCAGTTCAGATTTTTCTCAAAGAGATGAAAAAATTTAAAATACTGTTCCAATTTTTCAAAGAAGATAGAAAAGTTCAAGTTCTCTTCTGAATTTTACCAAAGAACACAATTCAATACTAATTTCTCCAGAGAAAATAAAAAGCTTCTGCTTCAGTTATAAGTTCACCAAGATATAAAACATTTAAAGTTTAGTTCAAATCTTTCCATAGAAGATTGGAAAAGTGATGCTATGATTTGTGATTATTTTACATGAAGATAAAAAGCTTCACTTTAATGCTAAATTTTCTTAAATTCAGTTCCGACTTTTCTCAAAGAGATGAAAAATTTAAAATACTGTTCCAAATTATTCATAGAAGATAGAAAAGTTCAAGTTCTCTGTTGAATTTTTCCAAAGGACACAATTCAATTCTAATTTCTCTTGAGAAAATAAGAATCTTCCACTTCAGTTTCAAGTTCACCAAGACATAAAAAATTTGAAGTTCACTTCTAAATTTTTTCCGTAGAAGATAGGAAAAGTTATACTATGATTGTGATTATTTTCCATGAAGATAAAAGGTTTCAATTTAATTCTAAATTTTCTTAAATTCAATTCCGACCTTTCTCAAAAAGATGAAAAAATTTAAAGTTCTGTCCCAAATATTTTCCCAGAAGAAGAAAAGTTCAACTTCGATTCTAAATTTTCTCAATAAAAATTAAATAAGTTATTGATCAAATCTATTTTCCCAAAATAATATATAAATTTCCACTTCAGTTCAGATTTTTTTCTCAAAGAGATGAAGAAATTTAAAGTTCTGTTCCAAATTATTCGTAGAAGATAGAAAAGTTCAAGTTCTCTTTTGAATTTTACCAAAGAACACAATTCAATTCTAATTTCTCTAGAGAAAATAAGAATCTTCCACTTCTGTTTCAAGTTCACCAAGACATAAAAAATTTAAAGTTCACTTCGAAATTTTTCCGTAGAAGATAGGAAAAGTTATACTATGATTGTGATTATTTTCCATGAAGATAAAAGGTTTCACTTTAATTCTAAATTTTCTTAAATTCAATTCCGACCTTTCTCCAAGAGATAAAAGAATTTAACGTTCTGTTCCAAATATTTTCCCAGAAGAAGAAAAGTTCAACTTCGATTCTGAATCTTCTCAATGAAAATGAAATAAGTTATTGATCAAATCTATTTTCCCAAAATAATATAAAAATTTCCACTTCAGTTCAGATTTTTTTCTCATAGAGATGAAGAAATTTAAAGTTCTGTTCCAAATATTTCATAGAAAATAGGAAAAGTTATACTTTTTGATTATGAATATTCATGTTCTATTCTTAATATTACCAAAGAACACAATTCAATTCGAATTTCCCCAATAAAAAATTTAATGTTCAATTCAAAATTTGTCCATAGAAGATAAACAAAGTCATTCTATTGGTGTGATTGTTTTACATGAAGATAAATAGTTTCACTTTAACTATAAATTTTCTTAAATTCATTTCTGACTTTTCTCAAAGAGATGAAAAAATTTAAAGTTCTGTTCCAAATTTTTTATAGAAGAGAGGAAAAGTTATAATTTGATTGTGAATATTCTTCATGAAGATATGGAGCTCCACTTTAATTCTGGCTTCACTTTAATTCTGAGTTTTCTTGAAGAGCTGCAAATGTACAAGTTCTCTTCTGAATTTTCTTAGAGAAGAGAAAAAAAGTTAGCTCAATTCTGAAATTTACCAATGAAAATGAATAAACTTTCATTTCAATTCCTAATTTATCAAAGCAATAAAAAATTTAAAGTTAAATTATAAATTTTTCCATATAAGATATTAATGGCTATAATGTGATTGTGACTATTTAAATTGAATATAAAAAATTTCACTCTATTTCTAATTTTTCTTAAATTCAGTTCATTCATCTAACCACCAAAAACAATAGGTTAGGTTAGGTTACGTATAAATAAATATTAATAAATAGTTAGAAACATTTCTCCATGTTTAAGTTAGGTTAGGTTAGGTTAACTTATCATGAGCACTCATGATAAGTTAACCTAACCTAACTTAAACATGGAGAAATGTTTCTAATTATTTACTAGATAAAACACCTCCTAGACTTATAGGCTTTGTTGAGATCACACTCGTCAAAATAGCACCATACCTCAATCCGCGTTTCTAGAAATTATAAATTATCCCTGACGATCCTCTCCAAGCTGAAAGTAGTATAACAAGGGACATGAATTGGTCCTTTCTGATAAATTAAAAGATTAAAACTATTGTTCAGACACCATAAATATTTTTGCAGTTTATAACTTTAGCGATTCTGAACTAAAAACAAAAATAAAATAAAAATTATTTTTTTCAATTTTTACGTCACGTCGCTCATTAAATCATATATGGTTATTAGTACACAATAGGTTTTAGATATTACGTCATGGCACTTATTACGTCATATATGGTTATTAGTAGATAATCGGTAAAATATTCGTTCTTTGTTATAATAATGTTTCTTAACTATAAATACAAACAGGAAAAAGCCTACGGCTTTTTCTTCTTTTAAATAGTAAGAGACGAAACTCAAACAATCAAGTAGCTAACTAAGTCCAATTCCGGGTTGCAGCGGTAGCTAGCAACCTAGTAAGAGACGATCACGTCCAATGTTAAGAAATATAAAAACCCATAGCTCCTAAGAATAGAGTCAGATCAAAACAAAAAGTACACCATTAGAACCGCCTTGTCCGAAACCTCTATAATTTAAACTTACCGCCCTTTGGCTTGAATAACAAAGAAAATATATTGGCTTGAAAATCAAGAAAATTGACTTTTACCACGTCATTCTCCCCAAACGGGATATTTTTTTCTCTTTTCTTTTTTTGTATCCAGAGATAGCTTGGCACTGGAACATCGTATATAGTTGTTCAATAGCTCATTTTAAAGGAAATTAATTAGGTTAAAAACCTTTTGTAACTAAAATAAATTATTTCAAAAAGAGAATAAATTTTTCCACCAAAAACTGCATTTTCGATGTCTTTTCACACTGCAGTCTTTCAAACATAATCGCATACAAGCGGTAAGATTTGAACCCACGCCTCCGAAGAGACTGGTGGCTAACACCAGTGCCTTGGACCACTCGGTCAGGTTGTCTTTCATAAATAAATATATATGTGAATCTGGGTTGCGGCAGTAGCTAGCAATCTAGTAAGAGACGATCAGTCCAATGCTAAGAAATATAACAAAACTCCTAAAAATAGAGTCAAATCAAAACAAAAGTACATCATTAGAATTACCTTGTCTGAAACCCTACTAGATAAATATTGAATGTCGTCATAGTTTTATATTAGAGCTATGACGTGAATAGAGAAACACGAAAATATATTGTTGTTTCTGAAGACGTCATGAAATAATATCAAATTGCGCTATGACGTCAATAAAATCCTTACGCCGTGACGTCATAATTACTATATAAGAAGCGTCAGAACTGTAAATGTTCTCATTCATAATTACATAATGGTTTCAATCAAGCAAGCTATACGCAAGTTGAAAAAACAGTACTACACAAAGAACAGAGACAGAATCTTGAAAAGAAAAAAGCAAAGGTATTCAACCAACCAGGCGTATCGAGAAGTAATAATTGAGAGAGAAAAACAAAGGTATTCAACCGACCAGGCGTATCGAGAAGTAATAATTGAGAGAGCAAAACAAAACAGCAAGATGTGTTATCTCAATGATGAAGATTATAGACATGCAAAAATTGAGACAGCCAAACAAAAGTTCAAGGAGAGTTATCACAATGATGAAGATTACCGCATCAAATATAAGAAAAACCAAAAGCAAAGGTATTCAACCGTCCAGGTGTATCGAGAAGTAAAAATTGAGACCACCAAACAAAAGATCAAGGAGCGTTACTGGGGTGACAAAATCTATAATGAAAAAATTAAATTCTCTGAGAGGTTGTACCGAAGAACGCATAAGGACAAAGGGAAAAATTACATTCAGAAATACAAGAAGATGGCAAAAATGCAGGCTGATCTTTGTAAATTGAGAAACATTTTACGCATGTTTTGTCGGGATCACGAAAAGTATTCAAAATTACAGATTAAATTCTCTTTGAAAGAGCGGATGCTGTTGAAAAGTCGGCTAGAAATTCTTTGGCAAAGCTTCATAGTAATATCCAAAAGAAATGTTGTCGGTTTAACGAAAAGCTTCCAAGGTATGGATTGGCAACTGCGGAACAGTTTATAGATGCAATGGAAAATATTCGACAACACAGTGAATATACGGAGGCGTACTTCTTTGAAAATTCGTATATTAATTTTGGAAGGAGCAATTGCAGTTTATGTAGCAGCAACAAAAATATATATACAAGCATACCTATCAACAGCGAAGGAAAAGCAATGTTTTTCAATTAGGGCGAAAACGAGCCTGTTAGGGTTATTAGTAAATGTGTTTGTAAGACTAATGATTTAGAACAAATTCCTGGAACACCGACTCAAGAAAAAAGTATTTCTAATTGTGTTTTAAACATTTCTTTTAGTTCTTCTGAATATTTGGCAAAAAATTCTCTGTGTAGTAGAACAAACTGTCCTGTAAAGTACGAGACAACTATTGAAAAATGCTCTGAATCTAGATCTGACAAGGAAATTATGATGGCTGAAGTCACCTATAACAATCTGAGTAAACATTCAAAACCAAATATTGGGCAGCAGGTTACTTGGCAATGTCACCCTGATATCTGCAAGCTCTATCCGACGGATATTGAATTATGTCAAATTCTTTTTGATATCCTTGAAAATAATATAGCATTAAAATTTTCAACTGACAAAGCGGTTAATTTCTACCTTGGCGGCTTGGATTATTGTGAAATCAATTACAGGGACACAAGAAAGCATTCGTTATACTGTAGCCCAAGTGAGGGATGTCAGAGCTATATGAGTTCTCTAAGGGCACTAGCTCCACATTTTCCTGTCTTGAACTGTTTCATTAATAGCGTATATAAGGCAGTATCAAATGTAAGATTATACAACATATTAATCTACTAAAAGTCGAGGGCTCGTACAAGGAACTAAGTCATTATATAGAAGAAGTGTCAAGTAGACTCTGTCGTAATAATAGTCAAGACTTCATTTACGGTGATAGCAATATTAGAGTTTCTGTGGATGAAAATACAATAATAAATTATTTGGTGAGAGCCTTGATATAATAAGGAACGACCTCTTGCCTATACTAAATTTCATAGGCCACTTAACTATAGTATAGGTTAGTAATTCAACAGATAGCTTTGCACTGGAACATCGTAGAGAGTTGTTCAATGGCTCATTTTAAAGCAAATTAATGGGGTTAAAAACATTTTGTAATTAAACAAATTATTTTTACTACATTAAGAAATTTTAATTATATTCCTTAAGAAATCATCATAAGTAAAAATTTCCCATACGGAAATTGAACTCAAGCCAGCTGTGTGAGAGCTATACCAACCTCTAGACCACGTAGGATATATTAAAATATCTGATTAATGAAGTTAATGTTAAAAAACAAATTAGAAACCTAGTTAGCTGTCTGATTATTTGAGGATCGTTTCTTATTATTCCAAAGATTTTTTAATTTATTATGTACACTATTGATCAATGACGTCATAGTCGTTGGATGCAGTTAGTACATAATAGCTACCCGGTTTGGAATTTAATAAGTATTTTCAGGCCAAAAAATCCAATTTTTTTTATATATATTATTTTTCATTTTAGAATCGCTAAATTTTTTATGTAAACTTCAAAATTTTTTATGATAACATTAACGGACGTATCCAGAGTTAATCAAAACAACGACTGTGAAGCGACTGTCGTTTCAAGTTGAAGAAGCTATTTCAAAAATCGAAGAGATTTGAAAAAAGGAGGGAAGAAGAAAGATAGAAGTACAAAATGACAATACCACAAAATAACATGGAAGAAGAAGCAGAAAACGCAGAAAAAGACAAGCGAGACCACTTAAATGTAATGTATGTGAGAAATGCTTCTCACAACTCAAGCAGTTTAAATGTGCACCGAAGAATACATACCAGGGAAAACCATTTAAATGTAATGTATGTTTAAGGGGTTACATTTAAACGGTTTTTCTCTGGTATGTACTTTTGGACCGACAACGCACAAGATATTTGGCTTGAAACTTCCGTTTTCCTCGGATTTAAATTCCAGTATAAGACCTGGTTCAAACAATACTAAAGAATTAGCTCAAGTGAATAATTTCCTAATTTACGAAGCACCCATGTTACCAAAGCATGGTTTACAAAACATGGATAAGTTGCTGTGGTCTGTTGCAAACCCAAACTTGGCATTTGGAAAGAACATTTGGAGTAGCTGGAAATGATTTTCGTCAGTGGTCCCTTTTTTGATGTCAGGAAGGTCCCTAAAGATCCTTTTTCCGCCAGAAAAAGTTCTTAAAGTCCCTATTTTTGTCTCCTTGAACCCCTGGCAGCTCTACGAACTCAATTGATCTTGGTTTAAAATGAGGAGGAATGATAATTGAATTTAATTACATTAAATTATAGCAAATTGGGCTTATAAAATTTTTTCCAGTATCTTTGTTTAAACCGAGGTCTTCTTGTATGTATTAATTTCAATTACCTCCCTAAGAGGCTGAGGTTAACGATTTACTATGGAAATTAACATTGCCTCATCAAAAACCGTTTTGGGCTTCATTGTTTTATTAATAGTGATTTATGGTCGTTTTTAATCTTAAAACATGATTTAAATATATTGCTGCTTGTCTTTTGTTTCATGTACCTCCTTACTTTTTTTGACAAACTTATTAGTTTAATTAATTTCGATTGGATTTGAATTCAAGTCCTTTTCCAAGTCTTTTTCATTGGTTCAGAAAAGAGTATTTTTATATCTATCCGGTATTTTTATAAGAATCAAAAATTGGGCTTAATATTTAAATTTTGAAGAAACTTTTGCAAAAAAATTCAATAGTAAATGTATTGTAGTGCCTTGACCGCTGCAACCCGGATTTACTAACCTATACTATAGTTAAGTGGCCTATATAAATTAGTATAGGCAAGAGGTCGTTCTTTATTATAATCTCTTTTAGAAATAATTTATTTTGGTTACTATAGATTTTTAACCCAATAAATTTTCTTTAAAATGAGCCATTGAACAACTCTCTAAGATGTTCCAGTGCCAAGCTATATCTGGAAACAAAGAAAAAAGAAAAAAAATATATCCCGTTTAGGCAGAATGTTGTAGTAGCTGCCACTTTTCTTGATTTTCAAGCCAATATATTTCCCTTGCTGTTCCAGCCAAGGGACAGAAAGTTTACTATACAGGGGTTTCGGACAAGGCGGTTCTAATGGTTCACTTTTGAATTTGATCTGACTCCTTTTTTAGGAACTATGGGTTTTTATATTTCTTAACATTGGACGTGATCGTCTCTTACTAGGTTGCTAGCTACCGCTGCAACCCGGAATTTTATTTAAAAATTTCAGGAATTATTCTAGTTTCAGTTAACAAATTAATTTTTTGTTAAAACCCCCCAAACATTACTGAATTTTCAATAAAATTATATAAAAAAAACTGTATAGACAAACACCATTTATGAAGAACTATATCAGTCCATTATGTAATTTATGTAATCCAGTTCCAAGCTCGATCTTTACTATGATTTTCAGGAGTTATGGGTTACATTAATTTTTTACTATGGGGCGTGATCGTCTCTTACTAGGTTGCTAGCTACCTTTGCAACCCGGATTATTACAGATTCCGCTGCAACCCGGATACTGTTGCAGACTTGATAGCTTGCAGCTACCCCTGGAACCACCATATATCAGTTACTGTAGGCAAGAGATCGCTCTTTACTGTAATGTAGCAACCCGGATAACCTATACTATAATTAAGTGGCGTATATTTTTTAGCATAGGTAAGAGGTCGTTCTTTATTATAATCAGAAACCACAACATAATATCGTGTTTTTCTATTCACGTCATAGCTCTAATATAAACCTATCACGACATCAATTATTTATCTAGTAGGGTTTCAGACAAGGTAGCTCTAATGATGTACTTTTGTTTTGATCTGACCCTATTTTTAGGAGTTTTGTTATATTTCTTAGCATTGGACTGATCGTCTCTTACTAGGTTGCTAGCTACTGCTGCAACCCAGATTCACATATATATTATTTATGAGAGGCAGCCTGGCCGAGTGGTCCAAGGCACTGGTGTTAGCCACCAGTCTCTTCGGAGGCGTGGGTTCAAATCTTACCGCTGGTATAATGTTTGAAATACTGCAGTGTGAAAAGACATCGAAAATACAATTTTTGGTGGAAAAATTTGTTCTATTTTAGAAATAATTTATTTTAGTTACAAAAGGTTTTTAACCCAACTAATTTCCTTTCAAATGAGCCATTGAACAACTCTCTACGATGTTCCAGTGCCAAGCTATCTCTGGAAAAGAAAGAAAAGAGAAAAAATATCCCGTTTGTGGAGAATAACGTGGTAAAAGTCAATTTGCTTGATTTTCAAGCCAATATATTTTCTTTGTTATTCAAGCCAAAAGGCGGTAAGTTTCCTTTATAGAGGTTTCGGACAAGGCGGTTCTAATGGTGTACTTTTTGTTTTGATCTGACTCCATTCTTAGGAACTATGGGTTTTTATATTTCTTAACATTGGACGTGATCGTCTCTTACTAGGTTGCTAGCTACCGCTGCAACCCGGAAACCTGACCGAGTGGTCCAAGGCACTGGTGTTAGCCACCAGTCTCTTCGGAGGCGTGTGTTCAAATCTTACCGCTGGTATACGATTATGTTTGAAAGACTGCAGCGTGAAAAGACATCGAAAATGCAGTTTTTGGTGGAAAAATTTATTCTCTTTTAGAAATAATTTATTTTAGTTACAAAAGGTTTTTAACCCAAATTATTTCCTTTAAAATGAGCTATTGAACAACCCTCTACGATGATCCAGTGCCAAGCTATCTCTGGATACAAAAAAAAAGAAAAAAGAAAAAAATATCCCGTTTGGGGAGAATAACGTGGTTAAAGTCAATTTTCTTGATTTTCAAGCCAATATATTTTCTTTGTTATTCAAGCCAAAGGGCGGTAAGTTTCCCTTATAGAGGTTTTGGACAAGGCAGTTCTAATGGTGTACTTTTTGTTTTGATCTGACTCCATTCTTAGGAACTAGGGGTTTTTATATTTCTTAACATTGGACGTAATCGTCTCTTACTAGGTTGCTAGCTACCGCTGCAACCCGGATTAATATTTATATATACCTAACCTAGCCTATTGTTTTTGGTGGTTAGATGAATGAACTGAATTTAATAAAAATTAGAAATAAAGTGAAACTTTTTATCTTCATGGTAAATAATCACAATCATAGTATAGCCATTCCTATCTTCTATGGAAAAATTTAGAATTGAACTTTAAATTTTTTATATCTTTGAGAAATAAGGAACTGAAATGGAAGCTTTTTCATTTTCAATGGTAAATTTCAGAATTGAGCTAACTTTTTTTCTCTTCTCTAAGAAAATTCAGAAGAGAACTTGTACATTTGCAGTTATTCGATAAAACTCAGAATTAAAGTGGAGCCAGAATTAAAGTGGAGCTCCATATCTTCATGAAGAATATTCACAATCAATGTATAACTTTTCCTATCTTCTATGAAAAAATTTGGAACATAACTTTAGATTTTTTCATGCCTTTGAGAAAAGTCTGAAATGAATTTAAGAGAATTTGTAATTAAAGTGAAACTTTTTTATCTTCATGGAAAACAATCAAACTCATATCATAACTTTTCCTATATTCTACCGAAAAAATTAGAACTGAACTTTAAATTTTTTATTGGGGAAATTAGAATTGAATTGTGTTCTTTGGTAAAATTCAGAATAGAAATTGAATATTCATGATCAAAAAGTATAACTTTTCCTATCTTCTATGAAAAATTTGGAACAGAACTTTAAATTTCTTCATCTCTTTGAGAAAAAAATCTGAACTGAAGTGGAAATTTTTATATTATTTTGGGAAAATAGATTTGATCAATAACTTATTACACTTTCATTAAGAAGTTTAAGAATCGAAGTTGAACTTTTCTTCTTCTTGGAAAATGTTTGGAACAGAACGTTAAATTCTTCCATCTCTTGGAGAAAGGACGGAATTGAATTTCAGAAAATTTGGAATTAAAGTGAAACTTTTCAGATTCATGGGAAATAAGCATAATCATAGTATAACTTTTCTTATCTTCTACGGAAAATTTTAGAAGTGAACTTAAATTTTTTACGTCTTGGTGAACTTGAAACTGAAGTGGAAGATTCTTATTTTCTCTAGAGAAATTAGTATTTAATTGTGTTCTTTGGTAAAATTCAAAAGAGAACTTGAACTTTTCTATCTTCTACGAATAATTTGGAACAGAACTTTAAATTTCTTCATCTCTTTGAGAAAAAAAATCTGAACTGAATTGGAAATTTTTATATCATTTTGGGAAAATAGATTTGATAAATAACTTATTTCATTTTCATTGAGAAAATTCAGAATCGAAGTTGAAATACTAAGACACCTTAGCTCTGAAAAGCCTGAAATAGCAAACTACTCATCCCAAACTATAGGTTTCAGACAACACCAACCAACGAAAGACTAAGAATCCCAGCTCTGAAAAGTCCAAAAAGCAAACTACACATCCCAAATCATAATTTTCTGACAGCACACACCTATGAACGGCTAAGAAACCTAGCTCAGAAAAGTCAAAAATAGCAAATTAACCATCTCAAATCATAGGTTTCAGTCAACACACACCTGTGAAAGGCTAGGAAATCCAGCTCAGAAAAGTAAAAAATAGCAAGCCACGCATCCCAAATCATAGGTTTCAGACACCACACACCAACGAAAGACTAAGAAATCTGGTTATGAAAAGTCGGAAATATCAAATTACACACCTCAAATCATAAGTTTTTGACAACACATACCTATGAAATACTAAAAAACCTTAGCTCAGAAAAGCCTGAAATAGCAAACTACTCATCCCAAACTATAGGTTTCAGACAACAAACAGCCATGAGGGACTAAGAATCCTACCTCTGAAAAGTCCAAAAATCAGATTATAAATCCCAAATCAAAATTTGCTGAAAACATACACCTACGAATGGCTAAGATACATAGAACAGAAAGGTCAGAAATAGCAAATAAACTACTTCAAATCAATCGAATTCTGACGAAACGTAGCTATGAAAGACTTAGAAATCCAGTTTAGACAAGTCAAAAATAGCAATCCACCCATTCGAAATCATAGGTTCAGACAACACACACCAATGAAAGACTAAGAAATCTAGCTTAGAAAAGCTCGAAATAGTAATTTACATATCCCAAATCATAGGTTTCAGACAACATTCACCTACGAAATACTAAGAAACCTTAGCTCAGAAAAGCCTGAAATAGCAAACTATTCATCCCAAACTAGAAGTTTCAGACATTAAACGCCTCTGAGAGACTACGAATCCTAGCTCTGAAAAGTCCAAAAAGCAAACCACCCATCCCAAATCATAATTTTCTGACAACAAACACCTATGAAAGGCTAAGAAATCCAGCTCAGAAATGTCAAAAATAGCAAACCACTCATCCCAAATCATAGGTTTCAGACAACACACACCAACGAAAGACTAAGAAATCTAGCTCTGAAAAGTCCAACTAGCAAACTACACATCCCAAATCATAATTTTCTGACAACACACACCTATGAAAGGGTAAGAAATCCAGCTCAGAAAAGTCAAAAATAGCAAACCACCCATCCCAAATCATAGGTTTCAGACAACACATACCTATGAAAGACTAAGAAATCCGACTCAGAAAAGTCAAAAATAGTAACCCATACACCCCAAATTATAGGTTTCAGACAACACACATCAACGAAAGACGGGGCCTGGGGAGGGCCTTTGAGGGTCTGAGGGGGCCCTTGAGGGCTGGGTGGCCCTTTGGGAGCCCGGAGAACCTTTGAGGCCGGGGTGCTTCCTTCGGGGGGGGTTTGGGGCGATCGGAAACCTTTGGAATTGGGTTAGGGGACCTCACAACACTGTTCAAATGGAACTTGTGTATTATAACGACCACAGAGTTTCACCCTCAAATCCTCTTCTAAAATCATCTTTTAAATCATCTTTTAAAATGTCTCTAACTGTTTCACCGAAATAATTCCCTAAAATAACAATTTGTTCTGAAAAGATATAATAAAGCCCTAAAAAGTATTATAATGGGGGCTCAGGAGCCTTTTGGGCGCCGGGGGCTCTTTGGGAGCCCAGAGAACCTTTGAGGACCGGGGGCTTCCTTCGGGGTTGGGGTGGGGGGATTGGAGCCCTTTGGGGTTGAGGTAGGGGACCTCACAACACTGTTCAAATGGAACTTGTGTATTATAACGACCACAGAGTTTCACCCTCAAATCCTCTTCTAAAATCACCTTTTAAATCATCTTTTAAATTGTCTCTATCTGTTTCACCGAAATAATTCCCTAAAATAATAATTTGTTCTGAAAAGATATAATAAAGCCTTAAAAAGTATTATAATGGGGGCTCAGGAGCCATTGGGGCACCGGGGCCCTTTGGGAGCCCGGAGAACCTTTGTGGACCGGGGGGTTCCTTGGGAGTTGGGGTGGGGGGATCGAAGCCCTTTGGGGTTCTGCTATGAGACCTCACAACACTGTTCAAATGGAACTTGTGTATTATACCGACCACCGAGTTTCACCCTCAAATCCTCTTCTAAAATCATCTTTTAAAATGTCTCTAACTGTTTCGCCGAAATAATTCCCTAAAATAATAATTTGTTCTAAAAAGATATAATAATGCCTTAAAAAGTATTATAGTGGGGGCACAGGAGCCTTTGGGGGCGCCAGGGGCCCTATGGGAGCCCGGAGAACCTTTGAGGACCAGGGGTTTCCTTCGGGGTTGGGGTGGGGGGATGGAAACCCTTTGGGGTTGAGGTAGGGGACCTCACAACACTTTTCAGATGGAACTTGTGTACTATAACGACCACAGAGTTTCACCCTCAAATCCTCTTCTAAAATCATCTTTTAAGACATCTTTTAAAATGTCTCTAACTGTTTCACCGAAATAATTCCCTAAAATAATAATTTGTTCTAAAAAGATATAATAAAGCCTTAAAAATTATTATAATGGGGGCTCAGGAGCCTTTGGGGCGCCGGGGGCCCTTTGGGAGCCCGGAGAACCTTTGAGGACCAGGGGCTTCCTTCGGGGTTGGGGTGGGGGGATCGGAACCCTTTGGGGTTGTGGTAGGGGACCTCACAACACTGTTCAAATGGAATTTGTGTATTATAACGACCACAGAGTTTCACCCTCAAATCCTCTTCTAAAATCATCTTTTAAATCATCTTTTAAAATGTCTCTAACTGTTTCACCGAAATAATTCCCTAAAATAATAATTTGTTCTTAAAAGATATAATAAAGCCTTAAAAAGTATTATAATGGGGGCTCAGGCGCCTTTGGGGCGCGGGGGGCCCTTTGGGAGCCGGGAGACCCTTTGAGGACCTGGGGCTTCATGCGGGGTGGGGGGGGGGGGATCGGATCCCTTTGGGGTTGTGGTAGGGGACATCACAACACTGTTCAAATGGAACTTGTGTATTATAACGACCACAGAGTTTCACCCTCAAATCCTCTTCTAAAATCATCTTTTAAAATGTCTCTAACTGTTTCACCGAGATAATTCCCTAAAATAATAATTTGTTCTGAAAAGATATAATAAAGCCTTAAAAAGTATTATAATGGGGGCTCAGGAGCCTTTGGGGGCGCCGGGGGCCCTATGGGAGCCTGGAGAACATTTGAGGACCGGGGGTTTCATTCGTGGTTGGGGTGGGGGATCGGAACCCTTTGGGGTTGTGGTAGGGGACCTCACAACACTGTTCAAATGGAACTTGTGTATTATAACGACCACAGAGTTTCACCCTCAAATCCTCTTCTAAAATCATCTTTTAAAATCATCTTTTAAAATGTCTCTAACTGTTCTCGCCGAAATAATTGAAAGAACCATCCATCCTTCCATCCATCCATCCATCCATCCATCCATCCATACATCCATACATCCATCCATACATCCATCAATCAATAAATCAATCAATCATTAAATCCATACATACATAAATCAATCAAACCATCAATACATACATCAATAAATACATCCATACATAAATCCATCCATCCATCCATCAATCCATCCATCCATCCATTCATTCATCCATACCTCCCTCCATCCCTCCAGCAATCCAAACATGTATCATTCCATCAATACAGCCATCTTTCAAGCACTCAATACCTCCTTTCATCCATCAAACCATCTCTTCATCGTTCACTCCATTCCTTCATCAATTCATACATCTAGTCATCCATCCATTCATCCTTTCATCATTCCACTCAATTAATTATCAATCCATCCATCCAACCATCCATCCATCAATCCATCCATAAATGTGAGAAAATTCCTGTTTTTTATTCTCACTGACAAAAACCATAAAACAGACATAAATTACTGTTGACATCCATGAAAGTGAGAAAGTTCCTGTTTTTCAAATTCTCACTGACAAAAACCATAAAACAGACATAAATTGCTGTTGACATCCATGAAAAACATCAAATAAATTGATCAACACACATAACCATCCAAGAAAACATCCATAAATGTGACAAAATTCCTGTTTTTTAATTCTCACTGACAACAAACAGACATAAATTATGTAAAAAAAAGTTGTAGGTGGCAGCAGGGGTGAGGGTCACGAGCTCATGAGGCATCTCTACTGAAGCTTTATGGCCTTTGCTATACACAGCTTAATTTACATGCCTCTGAAAAATCAAACCTGATTTTTCACGCAACAATGAATGGATCTTGCTAGGTTATTCCATTTGTTGATGCAGAAAGACCAGCATCATTTTGATTAGACCATTTTTCGGATTTTTTTTGTGCCACAATAATTTAGCATTTATTGCAAAATATGTATTTTAACCTTATTTTAAGTATGGCTGTAATTTTTAGTATTTTATAATAGATTTACCATGTATTCTTCCCATACAAAACTTTACCTTATTAAAGTCTTTGGAGTGGGGGCAGCGTAGTTGGCATAAAGAAGAAAACTTTAGCGTAGACAGTAGGAGAGGGGGAGGGTGAGGTTGGAGACTCATCCAATACGGGGCAGAACTTTTGAAATAATCTGTCTTTTGAAAATGTCTTTTTTTTCAAAAGACACGAAAATAATCGGTAAAGGAACCTGAAGTGCTATCTCTGACATTTCCGTTGATTCTTTATTCCCGTTACTTTCAGATGTAAAATTTAGAATATTATCGATAAGGTTTAGTCGTCCCCTCCCTGAATAATTCACATTTGGAGAACTCACCCCTGGGAAATTCCTCCCCCCTCCAAGAACATTTTCTTTTCCTGCTGACAATGCCCCCGCGTTAGATTCCACCCAGCAGAAATTTCCCAGCCGTGAAATATGTTCCCGCAAACATATTCCCCTCAGATAATTTCGAATATTCATAAAATGGAAGCTGAAGTTTCTACTCAACTTTTTAGGTCAGAAGCAATGCTATAGCGTTACTTAAGTAAAGAGCCATAAGGGTTCAATGAATTAATACTGATTTATTTTTCCAGGGGCACTTTATGTGGAAGAGGTGGGCGCATAAACTTTGGAACGGGGTTCATTGAATTACAAATTAAAATTTATAGTGCCCTTACACCAGGGGCGGATCAAGAATTTTTTTTTTTGGGGGGGGGGGGGGGGGGGGTTCAAAATATATTGATCCGATAAACTTGCGTTAGGAGCAAGTTCATTTAACGCAATCTTGCGTTAATTACGTAAGCTACATTACTTTAGACTACGTTAAGGGGGCGCCCCCTCTCCCCTCCCCTGGATCCGCCACTGCCTTACACTCTTTCTTTCCTTGTTAGGGAGGAGAGCAAATGCCTAATAGGTTTTTGTTAATACCAAAACATTCTAACTCTCATTGGGCCTTCAGGTATAGGGGGCTAGTTACATTCCAATCACTTTCGACTATTAAAAAGGGCACTAGCTCTTTAATTTCCAATCTAATGAGCCTGTTTTGAAGTTTCTATGACAAAGCCTTCTATAAAAACCTTATATGCCCCCAGGGCATAACTTAAAACCCTTTCCCTGAGGGTTGTGGGGGAGTACCCTCCTCAAAATATATTTTCTATCTGGATATCAACTACGCTGAACAAAATGGCTATCTCAAAATTTTTATTGGATGTGTTTGGGGGAATGATGAGAGTGGGGGGGGGGGGGGAGTTGCCCTCCAATCATTTTTGACTATTAAAAAGGGCACTATCCATTTAATTTCTAATCGAATGAGCCTGTTTTGAAGTTTCTACAACAATGCCTTCTATAAAAACCTTATATGCCCCCAGGGCATAACTTAAAACCCTTGCCCTGAGGGCTCTGGGGGAGTGTTCTCCTCAAAAACATATTTTTTATCTGGGAATCAACTACGCTGAACAAAATGGCTATCTGAAAATTTTGATTGGATGTGTTTGGGGAAATGATGGGCGTAAGGGGGGGGGGGGGTAAGCTAGTTGCACCCCAATCACTTTCGACTATTAAAAAGGGCACTAGCTGTTTAATTTCCAATCGAATGAGCCTGTTTTGAAATTTCTACGACAACGCCTTCTATAAAAACCTTATATGCCCCCAGGGCATAACTTAAAACCATTGCCCTGAGGGTTGTGGGGGAGTATCCTCCTCAAAAATATATTTTTTATTTGGAAATCAATTACGCTGAGCAAAATGGCTCTCTCAAAATTTTGATTGGATGTGTTTGGGGGAATGATGGGTGTGGGGGAGGTTAGTTGCCCTCCAATCATTTTCGACTATTAAAAAGGGCACTAGAACTCTCGATTTCCAATCGAATGAGCCTGTTTTGAAGTTTCTACGACAACAACTTCTATAAAAACCTTATTTGCCCCCAGGGCATAACTTAAAACCCTTGCCCTGAGGGTTGTGGGGGAGTGTCCTCCTCAAAAATATATTTTCTATCTGGGAATCAACTACGCTGAAAAAAATCACTATCTCAAAATTTTGATTGGATGTGTTTGGGGGAATAATGGGCGTGGGGGGAGGGGCTAGTTGCCCTCCAATCACTTTCGACAATTAAAAAGAGCACTAGCTTTTTGAATTTCCAATCGAAGGAGCCTTTTTCGAAGCTTCTACGACAACGTCTTCTATAAAAACCTTATATGCCCCCAGGGTATAACTTAAAACCCTTGCCCTGAGGATTGTGGGGTGTGTCCTCCTCAAAAATATATTTTCTATCTGGAAATCAACTACGCTGAACAAAATGGCTATCTCAAAATTTTTATTGGATGTGTTTGGGGAAATGATGGGCGTGGGGGAGGGGGCTAGTTACACTCCAATCACTTTCGACTATTAAAAAGGGCACTAGAACTCTCGATTTTCAATAGAATGATCCCCCTTTGAAGTTTCTACGACAACCCCTTCCATATGAAGTGCCTCTGGGAAAAAAAAATAAATAATAAAACATTGGAGCCGTATGGCCTTTACTATAGGCAACGCTACAGCGTTGCCTCTGACTGCACAACTTTCTGCTGTTGCGTGGAATTATTTTTCGATCATTACAAGTTTCCTTCTAATGTTGCTAATTACGGTTTTTCTTTGAGTGAATTAAGTCCGATGGGGGAAGCATGAAAATCATGATTACGTTTTAAACTTTTAAAATGTTACTTTTTATCGAAGAATATTAGAACTACAAGGTTAAAATTTTACGTTTCTGATTTTATTAATTGAAGTTGTCTTTGTTATCTTGGCTCTCCTTTTTCTCTTTTTTTACATGTTGTTTTCTGTTAAAGAATCGCTCTTTACGCTAAAGTTTGACTCTTTCTCACTGCCCTATTTTTTAAAATAATAAAACACTTTAGCACAAATAGCGGTAAAATAGTGTACAGGTTGCATCTGACACCACGACCATCATCATTTTGAGAAAGCCATTTTTTCAAAATTTCAAATTTCTAAATTTTGAGAAAGCCATTTTTTCAGCATTGTTGAAAAATCCAATAAATATGTCTTTGAGGATGACTTGACCCTCCAAAGTCCTCAGGGCAAGGGTAGTTATTTAAGAATGACTCCTGAATCACAAAGGCCGTTTAATTAGAATATCAAACTCTTTTAAAATTTCTATAAAGAAAACTTTAGCGTAAAGAGTGAGGTATTTATGAGAGGGTGACCCCCTTCATATGTGTAATAATTTCTGTCTGTTTCATGTTTTAATATCGCTCCTTACTTTCAGTTGAAAAGACTTCTTTTTTATTTAATTCTTTACAAGATTGATTATAAAATTGATAGAAACTGCAAAGAATTTCTTTGAAGATACATGCCTTCTCTTTGGGATTTTCTAAGCGGAAACCTAACACGATTATAGGGGAAGGCAGATAGGATGTATTTTCCCGCTCACCTTCTTAACACTCATACTAATGCATAGTATATTTTATTAGACACATAAGATTTATAATATTTGTCTATCAAGCCCTTTAGCTGCTTTAAGATAAAGGATAAGATATATATTCAAATATATCAAACAGTTCGTGATAACGAACTGTAAGTAAGGAGCGACTCGGCTCAATGGTAACCAAAACTCTAGAAAACGAGATTTTGATACCAATAGATACATCAAAAGAATCAAATTTGAATGCTGATTTCAAATATATAAGTTTCATCAAGTTTAGTCTTACCCATCAAAATTTAAGCACCTGAGATATTTTGGCTGATTTTAGAAAAAAGGGAGAAAGGCCCCCAAAAAGCTATAGATCCTTAATGAAAATCACACCATCATATTCAGCGTACTAGAGAACCCTACTGTAGAGGTCTCAAGCTCTTATCTACAAAAATTTTGAATTCTTTTTTCCAGAAGAAAGATAACGGATGCGTGTTTATTTGTTTTTTTTTCTCCAGGGATGATCATATCGACCCAGTAGTCCTAGAATATCGTGGGAGGGCTCATTGGAACAGATATAAGAAAATATAGTGCCCTTTTTAAGTGACCAAAAACATGGAGGACAACTAGGCCCCCTCCAACGCTCATTTTTTCCCAAAGTCACCTGATCAAAGTTTTAAGATAACCATTTTGTTCAGCATGGTCAAAAATATGATAACTATGTCTTTTAGGATGACTTAATCCCCTGAAGTCCCTTAGGGGAGGGCTGAAACTTCTGAACTTTACCCAATGTTAACATATAGTATTGGTTATTGCGAAGTATACAGGCGTTTTCAGGGAGGATTTTTTCTGGTTGGGGGGGGGGGGTCGTGGGTTATTTGGGAGGATCTTTCCATAAAGGAAGGTTTCATGGGGGAAGGGACATTGCTATGAAGTGGACGCTAGATTTCCCAGCATTATTAAAAAAAGAAATCAGAGATTAAATATAAAAGAAAGCGAGTTTTTCAACTGAAAGTAAGGAGTAGCATAAAACCTTAAACAAACAGAAAATGTTAGGTATAGGATTGGGTTTACCTCTTATTCAATACCTCGCTCTTTAAGCCAAAGATTTTTAGTAATTTCATGAGAACTATTTATTCTAATTAACGGCCTTTGTGATTAAGAGGTCATTTTTTAAGAATTGGAACAAAATTCGAACTTTAGCGTAAAGAGCGAGGTATTGACTAGGGGGCGAACCCCCTAATATACGCATTAAAAATATATGAATATAGAAGTTCAATACGTAAGTTAATTCGTAAGTTACGTATGTTTAAAAACGATCAGCAATTAAATATAAAACATTTTTTTGTACTTTCATCAGAGATATTTATTCTAATTTACGGCCTTTGCGATTAAGGAAGCATTCTTAAAGAATTGGAACATGATTTGAACCTAACATAAAGAGCAAGGTATTGACTAGGGGACTAGCCCCCTAATATACGTAATAAAAATATACGAATATAGAAGTTCGTTGCGTAAGTTAATTTGTGAATTACGTCAAAACCAAATTTAGAGAAAGCGATTTAGCAAAAGAAAAGTGAAATTAATACGCAAATTTTGTTTTATTTATTCAATGACAGTGAACCAAAATGAAAGGTGCATTAATTGAAAAATGATCAGAAATTAAATAAAAAAAAAACTTTTTTTTAACTGAAAGTAAGGAGCGACATAAAACTTAAAACAAACAGAAATTATTCCGTATATGAAAGGGGCTGTCCCCTCCTCAATGCCTAATTCTTTACGCTAAAGAGTTTTATTGTTTTAGAAAATAAAGTTGTGAGACAGAGTCAAATTTTTAGCGATCTAACATTGCTAAGGGAACTTTTTTGCTGAAAAACCCATTGCTGGAAAGACACTTGTATTCTTCCCCCTATTCGCACCTACGTCTACTGATCTTTTGTTTCCAATCTTCAATATTCTCTCTCTCTCTGTC
>NC_142810.1:4025753-4065604 GCF_049724085.1 Artemia sp. Qi Xiang Cuo
TCTGGAAATATATAGAGATTAAATCTTCAAATTTTTTGCTCCATTCGTTTTTTATACCAGCTATGGAGAGGTTCCCTTCTAGGCTAATTATCTATATGTTTAAAGGTGCCATTTCCTTTGTAATCTGTCCCCTAAACATTCTGTTTATCTGTAACATCTCTGCAGTTAGAGAATATTCTTCTGGCAATTTCACTATTGAGCTGCCTTTTATATATGTGAAGTTACTGTTTTTTTCTGTTTTACATTCGAAATGTATTCTTATTTCTTCTTTGAAAGGAGATGTGATTATATACTTTTCCCTTCCAATTCTTTGGATTAAGATTTCATTTTCCTTTATAATTTTGGTTTGACACTCTTTATTAATTAATACATTATTTTACATATAGTTTGCTAAACTGCAAAAGTTCATTTGTGTGCTTCTAATAATAAGTTGTTGTGTGCAAAATAGTGGTATACTCGATAAATTACATTTTCTTTCTATATTGTCATCTTCAAAGACTTGTCTTATTGGATCTTTGCTTAACCCACAAAATTTGAACTCATTTTCTATATGAAATATATACGAAGGGTTTTACACTGGAAATAGAATGCTGAACATTTTGAACATTCTGAACCCATCTTGTTTATTTGATATAGAAAAATCACACATAACCAACTATTGCAATTGTTGTGTCACCATATTGCAGCTAATCGATTTATAAATTTCCAGTAATCCGTAACGCCTATAATTAACCGATATTCTATAGCCTATTGGTAGTGAATATTAAGGTTTTGCTATTTTTCCGCCGAGAAAATCCTTTGAACTAGGATCTTTATAATTTAGTGGTTTTTATTTAGCTTTTCTTTCATGGATAAATTTTCCTTGTTCGTAATTATCAACTGTTTGCACAGAAGTATTTCCTTCCGAATTGTCACTTATTTCCTCACTGGTTATTCCATCCATGGGTTGTAATTGAGGCTCTGGTAAACTCAATTCTGTGTCTGTTCCTGCGTTACCAGAACCATTCCCCTCACTCGAAGTCGTAATGTAAGGCTGGTTTACCCTTTCCAAATTGTTTTCATTTATTTGGTTTAATAAACTTCCCTTTAAATTACATTGCCAAATATTATGGGGGATGTCTTCCTCTATCTGTGTTTTATTTATTTGCTCCCCTTCAATTTCGTCTGGTATAGGATCTAAGGGCTTGTTATCTACCTTTGACCTTTGTTTTGCTATCTCGGGGTTCATGGCTAAAAACCTTTCGTGGTCGTGTTTCTTTTTTATTTGTCTTATATTTAATAACCAGCGTTTAAAAGTTTTTAAATACTGTAGCAAAAAGACGTTTTTATATAAATCAGATAAAACTATATAAGGTCCCCTATATGAATAATTTTTTGATGAACTTTCTTGGATGACATACACTAAATTATTAGGGAAGATTTTGATTTCCAATATTTTTTTGTTGTATGGTGCCGCTTGACCTTTTCGGGCCCCCTTTAGTTCATTCATACATATTTGTCGGCTGACAAATACCTCTTGAACGAGATTAGATACCCATTCATCTTCTGAACAGAACCCCTCCCTCGGATTAGAAACAATGTTATCAAATACTGATTTCGCTTCGAAACCATGTAGTAGAAAAAAGGCTGTATATTTTCTGCTAGCATCTATACTAGTGTTTAATGCTAATTGTATGAATGGTAAGAATTCACTCCAATTTCCTCAATGCATTTCATCGTGGTAGCGCGTTAATACTCTTTCTACACATTTTACTCTATTTTCTGCTAATTCATTAAATCGCGGGTTCCTTTGCGATAAATGTATAATTTTGAATCCTAATTCTTTGGCCAGTTCATTAAAGGTTTTACTCGTAAAGCATGTGGTATTATCAGACAGTAGGAAATCCATATTTCCAAAATGGGATATGATTTCCTTTATTATAAATTCCATCACTGATTTTGACCTGAGGTCTTTGGCTGGTGCTATCACTGTGTAGTTAGTAAAATGCTCTACCGCAATAATTATATATTAGTCACCGTTAGCGCAAAGTTGTAGTTTTACCGTGGTATCCATTGACCAGATATGAAATGAGTGGTCGGGGAAAATACTTTCTCTCAATTTAGTATATATATTGCTAACTTTATTCCTCCTTAAACATAGATCACAATTCTTTACCGCCTCCTCAACTTGGCAGTACATATTTTCAAAAACACAACTTTGGTTTAACTTATTCAAAGTTTTTACAGTCCCCATGTTTGCTCCTAGGAAAAGGTTCGTATGCATAATATTAATGATTCCTCTAATTAGTTTTTTTTGGTAGGATGATTTTAAATTGATGCATCTGTTTCCTTTTTCTGAGTCGTCTGTTGCATACGATATTTCTTCGACTAGGATCAACTGAAGATATCTTAACCATTTCACAACAAAAGGATTCCCTTCCCCTAAATTTGAAGTTTCTGGTCTGTTCTTAATTTCAGCTCTGCCCGAAACGTCAAATTTTGGAAATTATTCCTGCGGCTTACCCCTATTGGTGCCTAGGTCTGTGGGTATCCCAAACCCAGCCCAATTATCCATGCTAGTGACTCTTTCTATAGTCCTAGTCTTTGCAAGCTCCACCGCCCGAGCTTGTCGTATCGATAACGGCTCGTCCCTCTCCGAGTCTAAATCCCTGGACGTTTGGGATTCGGCCCGATTATCCTTATTGCCAGTAACATCTACAGTAGTTCTGGTCTTTGCAAATTCCGCCGTCAGAGCTTGTCCTTTACGGGGTTCAATTTCACTCCCCTCTAAAATTGACCTGCTGTCGGTAACACACGCATGCGTACTGCCCTTTACTTTTACCTCTTTCAGTTTGCCGTGGATAGACCCAGAGGTTAGGCATCTATCCCTGTACCCAGGCTTGTTCCTTCTTATAGAAGGAAACTCCTTTTCAGTATTACTACTGAATTCATCCCCTTTCGATGGTTTGATAGCTCCGGGAATGTTTGAGCTACTCGTATTTGACTCAAATCCCTCACAGGGCCTGGTCAAACCAGTCTGGCTCTACTGTTCATTTCTACCCTCTTTAAACTTTTCATTATTTTTATCTATATCCTGGGAAGATTTTAAGCCAAATGTGTATTTTCTAATTTTATTATTTCATCAATTGCCACCTTAATTTCAGGGTCTTCTAATTGAAATCCCCTCATCTCTTCTTCACCAATCCCAAAAAATCAATCGTTTCCTCGTCTCCTAATAAAGCTAAATATTCTACTTCTAACTCATCAAGATTAATTGACCTATTTTCCTTAACAAATTGTGAGCTAGGGTGACTCAAATAGTCTGCAGGGTTTCTATTAGTGCTAATGTGGCGATATGTTAGCAAATCATTGTCTAAGAGAACTGCAATTCTATATAATTTTAAGTGAAGATGCTTTGATGTTTTAACACATGTTAACGCTGCACATTCTACAAACATGCGAGTTTTCGCGGCCCATAAATACCCTTTTTGGAAGTGCTTTAGACTTTGTACTAAGGCAAAAAGTTCCCTGTTGTGGTTATCAAACCTTGAGGCTGCACCACTAAGAACCTTTGAATAGGTTGCCACAATTCGAAATCTATCTGTCGTTTCGCATTGCTGCATTAAAATTGAAGCAATACTTTTTTCCGAGGCATCTGTGACAAGGTAAAATTCTTTGTCTTTATCAGGAAATTCTAAAAAAATACTATTTGGATTTAATAATTCTGTTTTTAATTTTTTAAAGGCTACGCTTTGTTCTACGCTTTGTTCTTATTATTTCGTCAATTGCCATCTTAATTTCAGGGTCTTCTAATTGAAATCCCCTCATCTCTTCTTCACCAATCCCAAAAAAATTGTTCCTTGTTCTGGAAATATATAGAGATTAAATCTTCAAATTCTTTGCTCCATTTGTTTTTTATACCAGCTATGGAGAGGTTTCCCTATAGGCTAATTATCGATATGTTTAAAGGTGCCATTTCCTTTGTAATCTGTCCCCTATACATACTGTTTATCTTTAACATTTCTGCAGTTAGAGAACATTCTTCTGGCAATTTTACTACTGAGCTGCCTTTTATATATGTGAATTTCCTTTTTTTTTCTGTTTTACATTCGAAATGTATTCTTATTTCTTCTTTGAAAGGAGATGTGATTATATACTTTTCCCTTCCAATTCTTTGGATTAAGATTTTATTTTCTTTTATAATTTTGGTTTGACACTCTTTATTAATTAATGCATTATTTTCACAATAGTTTGCTAAACTGCAGGAGTTTATTTGTGTCCTTCTAATAATAAATTGGTGGTTGCACAATAGTGGTATACTCTTTAAATTACATATTTTTTCTATATTGTCATCTTCTAAAAAATATCTCGTTTGATCTTTACTTAACCCAAAAAATTTAAACTCATTTTCAGTTTGAAAGAAATACGAAGTTTTTGAGACAGGAAATAGAATGTTGAACATTTTGAACATTCTGAACCCATCTTGTTTATTTGATGTAGAGAAATCACAAATAAACGGCTATTGTACGGGTTGTGTCACCACATTGAAGCTAATCGATTTATAAATTTCCAGTAATCCGTAACGCCTATAATTAACCGATATCCTATAGCCTATTGGTAGTGAATATTAAGGTTTTGCTATTTTTCCGCCGAGAAAACCCTTTAAACTAGGATCTTTATAATTTAGTGGTTTTGATTTAGCTTTTCTTTCATGGATAAATCTTCCTTGTTCGTAATTATCAACTGTTTGCGCAGAAGTATTTCCTTCCGAATTGTCACTTCTTTCCTCACTGGTTATTCCATCCATGGGTTGTAATTGAGGCTCTGGTAAACTCAATTCTGTGTCTGTTCCTGCGTTACCAGAACCATTCCCCTCACTCGAAGTCACAATGTAAGGCTGGTTTACCCTTTCCAAATTGTTTTCATTTATTTGGTTTAATAAACTTCCCTTTAAATTACATTGCCAAATATTATGGGGGATGTCTTCCTCTATCTGTGTTTTATTCATTTGCTCCCCTTCAATTTTGTCTGGTATAGGATCTAAGGGCTTGTTATCTACCTTTGACCTTTGTTTTGCTATCTCGGGGTTCATGGCTAAAAACCTTTCGTGGTCATGTATTTTTCTAATTTTTCTTATATTTACTAAACAGCGTTTACAAGTTTTTAACTCCTGTAGCAAAAAGACGTTTTTATATAATTCCGATAACACTAGATAAGGTCCCCTATATGAATAATTTTTTGATGAACTTTCTTGGATGACATACACTAAATTATTAGGGAAGATTTTGATTTCCAATATTTTTTCGTTGTTTTGTGCCGCTTGACCTTTTCGGGCCCCGTTTAATTAATTCATCCATATTTGTCGGCTGACAAATACCTCTTGAACGAGATTAGATACCCATTCATCTTCTGAACAGAACACCTCCCTCGGATTAGACACAATGTTATCAAATACTGATTTCGCTTCGAAACCATGTAGTAGAAAAAAGGGTGTATATTTTCTGCTAACATCTATACTAGTGTTTAATGCTAATTGTATAAATGGTAAGAATTCACTCCAATTTCCTCTATGTATCTCATCGTGGTAGTGAGTTAGTATTATTTTTACACATTTTACTCCATTTTCTGCTGATCCATTAGATTGGGGGTTTCTTGGCGATGAATGTATAATTTTGAATCCTAACTCTTCGGCCATTTCATTTAAGGTTTTACTCGTAAAGTATGTGGCATTATCAGACAGTGAGAAATCCATAGTTACAAAATGGGATTTGATTTCATTTGTTATAAATTCCATCACTGATTTTGACCTGAGGTCTTTTGGTTGGTGGTATTACTGTGTAGTTAGTAAAATGCTCTACCGCAATAATTATATATTAGTCACCGTTAGTGCAAAGTTGTAGTTTTCCCGTGGTATCCATTGACCAGATATGAAATGGATGGCCAGGGAAAATACTTTCTCTCAATTTAGGATATATATTGCTAACTTTATTCCTCCTTAAACATAGATCACAATTCTTTACCGCCTCCTCAACTTGGCAGTACATATTTTCAAAAACACAACTTTGGTTTAACTTATTCAAAGTTTTTACAGTCCCCATGTGTGCTCCTAGGAAAAGGCTCGTATGCATAAGATTAATGATTCCTCTAATCATTTTTTTGGTAGGATGATTTTAAATTGATGCATCTGTTTCCTTTTTTCTGAGTCGTCTATTGCATACAATATTTCTTCGACTAGGATCAACTGAAGATATCTTAACCATTTCACAACAAAAGGATTCCCTTCCCCTAAATTTGAAGTTTCTGGTCTGTTTTTAATTTTAGCTCTGCCCGAAACGTCAAATTTTGGAAATTATTCCTGCGGCTTACCCCTCTTGGTGCCTAGGTCTGCGGGTATCCCAGACCCAGCCCAATTATTCATGCTAGTGACTCTTTCTATAGTTCTAGTCTGCAAGCTCCACCTCCCGAGCTTGTCGTATCGATAACGGCTCGTCCCTCTCCGAGGCTGAATCTCTGGAAGTTTGGGATTCGGCCAGTTTATCCTTAGCGCCAGTAACATTTACGGTCGTTCTGATCTTTGCAAATTCCGCCGTCAGAGCTTGTCCTTTACAGGGTTCAATTTCACTCCCCTCTAAAGTTGACCTGCTGTCAGTAACACACGCATGCGTACTGCCCTTTACTTTTACCTCTTTCAGTTTGCCGTGGATAGACCCAGAGGTTAGGCATCTATCTCTGTACCCAGGCTTGTTCCTTCTTATAGAAGGAAACTTCTTTTCAGTATTACAACTGAATTCATCCCCTTTCGATGGTTTGATAGCTCCGGGAATGTTTGAGCTACTCGTATATGACTCACATTCCTTACAGGGCCTGGTCAAACCAGTCTGGCTCGACTGTTTATTTCTACCCTCTTTTGACTTTTCATTATTTTTATCTGTATCATGGGGAGATTTTAAGCATAAGAGTGTATTTTATGATTTTATTATTTCATTAATTACCACCTTAATTTCAGGGTCTTCTAATTGAAATCCCCTCATCTCTTCTTTACCAATCCCAAAAACATCAATGGGTTCCTCGTCTCCTAATAAAGCTAAATATTCTACTTCTAACTCATCAAGATTAATTGACCTATTTTCCCTAACTAATTGTGAGCTAGGGCGACTCAAATAGTCTGCAGGGTTCCTACTTGTGCTAATGTGGTGATATGTATACAAATCGTTGTCTAATAGAACCGCAATTCTATATAATTTTGAGTGAAGATCCTTTGATCTTTTAAGATATGTTAGTGCTGCACATTCTACAAATATGTGATTTCTCACGGCCAATAAATACCCTTTTTGGATGTGCTTTAGACTTTGTACTAAGGCAGAAAGTTCCCTGTTGTGGTTATCAAACCTTCAGGCTTCACCACTAAGAACCTTTGAATAGGTTGCCACTATTCGAAATCTATCTGTCGTTTCGCATTGTTGCACTAAAATTGAAGCAATACTTTTTTCCGAGGCATCTTTGTCAAGGTAAAATTTTTTGTCTTTATCAGGAAATTCTAAAAAAATACTATTTGGATTTAATAATTCTGTTTTTAATTTTTCAAAGGCTACGCTTTGTTCTGGGCCGAAAATAAAAGGAATATTTTTTCTAGTTAGTCGAATTAAAGGTTCGGCTAATTTTGCGTAATTATGATAGAATCCCCTGTAATAACCTGTTAAGCCTAGAAATGACCTAATTCCTGTGACGTCACTTGGTGGTTCTAATTTCTTTATAGCTTGTATTTTTTGTGCTTGTGGTTTAACTCCTTTTTTGGAGACTCGAAACCCTAACAAGTCACACTCTTTCGAAAAAAATTGAGATTTATCAATATTAAGCCTTAGTTTAAATTTTATAGCCTGTTTTAAAGTTAGTTCAATATGTTTCAAATGTTCTTCAAAGTTCCCTGACATATGTATTGTCAAGTAATCTACATAACTTGATAAAAATGAAGAAAATTCGGGTCCATAAACCTGATTTAAAAATTCAACAAAAGCTCGGGGCGAGAAAACTGACCCTTGTGGCACGCGCTTAAATACATAAGAAATCCCCTTACTTGAGAAACTAAAATATTTTTGGCTTTCTTTAGCTAAGTTACAGTGACTAAATCCATTTCTAATATCAATAGTTGAAATGAATTTGGTTTTATTAGATGGATCAGAGATGACCTCTGAAATTCTTCGAATACCCCACTGTGAGTCTTTTATCGCCTTATTTATTGCTCTTAAATCTATGAGGAACCGACTATTACTTTCATCCCACAAGTCTTTTGGTGGAATTTTCCCATCCTTTCCTGGCTTTCCTATGCAAAACACTGGACCTGTACATTCAGAACGTCTTACTTCAATTATTCCTACTCTCACCATTTCGTTTATGTGTTTTTGTAAGCATTCTGTCATTAAAAATGGTAAAGGGAATTGTTTGACACACTTAATAGGTATATCTGGGTCTATTTTTACCTTATATCCTGGAAGGTCATTTTGCCCTACTTCATAAGGTCCAATTGCAAAGGCTCGTTTCAATTTTAATAAGTCTGTTTCTACTATTTGTTTTCTTTCTGAACTTAATGGACCCGTTTTAATTCTCTTTAAAAATTTGCTGTCTTCCTATCCTATTTTATTCTCCTCTATAGAGAGGGATTCCTCTTTATTTTCTATTAATCCTGCTGCTAAGAGAGTCGCATCCGTTAAATATGCATTGCTTATCACCTTATATGAAACAAAGGTTTTGCCTCATGGTAAGTTTAGAGGTTCATCGCTCGTACTAAAATAAACTATTTTTATTGAATTGTTATAAGTTTCACACAGCGATGGACATAAGTGTAATTGTTTTTGAATATTCGGGGTAAACATTATAGTGTCGCCGTGAGCTACAAAGGGTGCTGAGTGATTCGACAATTCGGCCTTAATGATGTGGAGACAATTTTCCTGAATACAGACCTGTTTTGCTATGTACGCCAACCCCCTGCTCGAAATTTCTTCAGTGAAAAACGTGTGGGAATTTATTTCCTCTGTAATTGTAGTTCCTAAAGAAATTTTATTATTTCCTAAATTTAATGAACAATCAAGTTTGTTTAAAATATCATATCCTATAATTACGTTATATTTCAAGTCTGGGGCGACTGAGAATCTCTAAAATAATCTTTCATTCCGTTTTGCCTCATCTGTAATGCAGAATGCTACATTTATTTCTCCTATTAGTGGTAAAGTCTCTCCACTTAAAGATTTCACGTTTCGGGAGGACGGTTTGAGGCGTCTACGAACCTCTATTGGAAATTTTTGAAATATTTCCTCCTTTAATAAGCTTCTTTGGCACCCGCTATCTACAAAACATTTTACAAAATTTTGGTCTGCTATTTTAGCTGTCCACATAAATGGGAAAGAACTTGGTTCAGTTTTATTTTCCTGCAACGCACTAAAACAAATATATTCATTTTGGTTAGAAGGAGGTTTTGTGTTTTTATCTTCAGGCTTGGGACGTACCTCTTTTAAATCCTGCCTGATTAGTTTTTTTTTCAATAGGATTTGGTGCCATATATTTGTGTGCACTATGCCCGAATTTTTGGCACCTTATACATGCTAGGCTTTGCCAACAATCTTTCCGGTAATGTCCGGGTATTCCACAGTTCGTACACTTTGGGATTTTGCAATCCACTTTCATGAATTTTAATAAGGAATTTGTTCAATTTTTTTTCATAATTTCCTGAATTAATTTTCTGTATTGTGTATCCAAGAGGTGAATTCAAGAAAGAGTTTGTTACTTACTTACTTACTTACTATTTTTTCATAATGACATAATGATATATCCAACAACGGATGCTGATAAAGAATTTATTCAATCTGATACCTATATTTTGTCAAAGTTGTCCCATGTGTCTGACTTTAGATGAATGCAAATTCCTTTTCTTGCATCTCCGATGTTTTAATAGACATTCTAAACGTTTGATATGCTAGCTAACTCTAAAAATAATGAACACATAACAATGTAATGCATAATATATTTTTAATGAAATAATGCTAAAAAAAAGTTGAATAATTTCGAAGTTTAAAAAAAAAAGTTTGTTTTTATGAAAAAAAAATATTGAATTATAATCATCAGTCCTCATCATTATGAGTATCCAAAACTGGACTTAAATTTCACATTTGAACTAGAGAATTGTATTTTTCATAATTTTCTTACAAGAAACTAGAATTTACGGTCAAAAACCCTTATTAGATCAGATTTTACGGAAATAGTTTTATTTTTCGATCCAAAAAATGGACTAAAGTTTCACATTTGAACCAGAGAATTGTATTTTCGATAATTTTCTTACACAAAACTAGAGTTTACTGTCAAAAACCCTTATTAGCTCAGATTTCACGGAAATAGTTTTATTTTTCGATCCAAAAAATGGACTTAAGTTTCACATTTGAACAGGGGAATTGTATTTTCCATATTGTTTTTCGCTAGCAACTCACCCCTCCACTATCACACTATAAATACTCTAAGAGATCCTTCTGCAATCAAGCCATCCCCCCAAAAATATTTTTCAAGTCTTCCACACGGGTTTTTCGCTAGCAACTCGCCCCCCACTATCACACTATAACTACTCTAAGAGATCCTTCTGCCATAAACCCACCCCCCCAAAAAAAATATTTTTTCAGAGATCTGTTGTTAAAAAAATTAATTTCAAGTCATCCACACGGGTTTTTTACTACACACCTACCCCCCCCTATCACA
This sequence comes from Artemia sp. Qi Xiang Cuo, assembly GCF_049724085.1. NCBI lineage: Eukaryota > Metazoa > Arthropoda > Branchiopoda > Anostraca > Artemiidae > Artemia > Artemia sp. Qi Xiang Cuo. The sequence continues at coordinate 4,036,470 of NC_142810.1, forward strand.
CTAGAACTCCTGTAAGAGATCCTTATGCCGACAACCCCTCTCCCCAAAAATTTTTTCTCAGGGATTTCTTGTTAATATTTTTTATTTCATGTCATCCACATGGGTTTTTCGCTAGCAACTTGCCCCTCACTATTACACTATAAGTACTCTAAGAGATCCTTCTGCCATCAACCCATCCCCCCAAAAATATTTTTTTAAAGATTTCTTGTTAAATTTTTTATTTCAAGTCATCCACACGGGTTTTTCGCTAACAACTCACCCTCCACTATCAAACTATAAGTAGGCTACTCTAAGAGATCCTTCTGCCATCAACCCATCCCCCCAAAGATATTTTTTCTTCGATTTGTTGTTAAAATGTTTTATTTCATGTCATCCACACGGGTCTTTCACTAGCAACTCGCCCCCCACTATCACACTACAACTACTCTAAGATATCCTTCTGCCATCAAAAAAAAATTTCAGAGATTTCTTGTTAAAAATTTTTATTTCAATTCATCCACACGGGTTTTTCGCTAGCAACTCGCCCCCCACTATCACACTATAACTACTCTAAGATATCCTTCTGCCAACAACCCATCCCACCAAAATATTTTTTCAGAGATTTGTTTTTTAAATTTTTTATTTCACTTCATCCACCCGGGTCTTTCGCTAGCAACTCGCCCCCACTCTCACACTATAACTCCTCTAAGAGATCTTTCTGCCATCAACCCATTCCCCTAAAAAAAAAATTTCAGAGATTTCATGTTAAAATTTTTTATTTCAAGTCATCCACACGGGTTTTTCGCTAGAACCCCGCCCCCCACTATCACACTAGAACTACTATAAGAGATCCTTCTGGCATAAGACCATCCCCCCACAAATATTTTTTAATATATTTATTTTTAAAAAATTTAATTTCAAGTCATCCACACGGGTTTTTCGTTAGCAACTCGCCCCCCACTATCACCCTATAACTACTCTAAGAGATCCTTCTGCCATCAACCCATCCGCCCAAAAAATATTTTTTCAGAGATTTCTTGTTAAAATTTTTTATTTCAAGTCATCTAAACGGGTTTTTCACTAGCAACTTGCTCCCCACTATCACACTATAACTACTCTTAAGAGATCCTTTTGCCATCAACCTATCCCCCCAAAAAATATTTTTTCAGAGATTTCTTGTTAAAATTTTTTTATTTCAAGTCATCCACACTGGTTTTTAGCTAGCAACTCACCCCCACTATCACACTATAAGTACTCTAAGACACCCCGCTGCCATAACGCCACCACTTGTGTATTATACAGAAAACATCGAAGAAGTAAAGCTATTCGTTATTAAAATTCTTTTTTTGCCATCTACATCTCTCTTAGTATCAACTTTTTAGTATAGTATAACGTTAAACTCAATTTTAAATTGACAACACTGTTCAAACACCACTTGTGTATTATACAGTACACATCGAAAAAGTAAAGCTATCCGTTATTAAAATTCTTTTTTTGCCATCTACATCTATCTTAGTATCAAATTTGTAGTATACTATACCGTTAAACTCTATTTTAAATTGACAACACTGTTCAAACACTACTTGTGTATTATACAGTACACATCAAAGAAGTACAGCTAGGTCAAGTCTTAAGACCATTTTATCATCGTTAACCATATCCGTAGATTGATATTGTTCCAAATTTATACATTCGTATAGTCCAATTCGCAAATGCTAAACCCTTTTTTTTCTCCACCTTCATAGGATCCAAGTCGCAAATGCTATGTACCGACACATCCATATCAAAATGTTCTTGGCTAAAGGCACTTGTCCAAAAAAATAATCAGAAAATGCTCTTGATAACACATACTTCAAAGAAATGGAACAGTGGATAACGCATGGGTGATCGACAGGTTTTCCTACAGAATCATTCCTAAATACGTAATTTGACAATCTTTAGTTTTCGATAAAAAAAAAACAATTATACTCTCAAAACGTGTTTGACCACTTTATAGGTATAAAAGATTTGCTCGCTTTTTGCAATGTGCACGTGAAACTGTACTGTATATTCTTGTAGGCGTGAAACTGTACTGTATATTCTTATACATGCTAGAGATAAGACAAATTGCGCAATCACTCGTCGTGGTACTAGATAGCTTACTACTATTAGTCATTATTTAGTTGTTGTGAATCGAAACATTGGTTTTCGGTTATTACTAGGGCACCCTTAAATAGGGGTGAAGGTCATAAGTAGAATTTAAAGAAATTTCTAATTTCGTTCGAGGGTGTAAAGAGTGAAAGTGAAAACAAACCAGAGTGGAGAGGGAGCGTGCGTTGCTGTGTTGACGTCAGGGGACTTAATGCTGCGACGAATATTGTTAGTAATAGTAAAGTAGTGCACTATACTTTAGCAGTGTAATGTAGGCTAAAACTACAGACATAAAATTAAAAACATAATATCATGTTGCAACCGGGGCTGGATCTAGGGGATGGCCTAGAGCAGGCAAGCACTCCAAGTAGCAAGCTTGGGAGTACCGAAACAATCTTAAATTTTAATATTTTTAGTCAGAAACTTTAAAATTTTCAGTTTATTATGAGATCGGTGACGGCAAAGTATATATATAATTTTCCCCTGAGAAACAACTTAACCTCAGACTGGTGTTGCAAAAATATACTTTTTGGCTTAGAAGTCAGTTATGTTTATATCTGGTATTATTGGATCAGATATATTTTCCAATAAAAAAAAATACATAAATAAAAAACTTATATTGTGCCATGTATTTACAGAACTTTTTGTTTTAAATATTACTTTTTGCAAAGAATAAACTTAGACGAAATATTCGAAGTATTTTTAATAGTATATTAGTATTTAATTACATGCAAAAGTTAGAACCCCCCCCCGGACTGGTATCAAGTACACCAACATGCAATTTGTGGCCCCGCTGGCTCAGGGGTTGCTGTTCCGGGTCATTTGTAAGTAAAAAGATACCAACAATTTCAATCTCTTTTGTTCCTTAGAGTTTTTTTTTTTATGAATGTTTCTACAGAATCAGATAAATAAATGTCTGTTGTATAAAATATAAAAAAACAAGTTTCAACTGAAAGTAAGGAGCAACATTAAAACATAAAACAAACAGAAATAATTACGTATATAAAGGGGGTTACCCCCTCCTCCACACCTAGGTCTTTACGCTAAAGTTTTTTATTTATTTTAGAAAATTGTTTCGTTTTTCTAATTAAACGGTCCTTATGTTTGCGGAGTCATTAGTAAAGAATTAGAACAAAATTCAAATTTTGGCGTAAAGAGCAAGGCATTGAGCAGGGGGCAACCCCCTATATACGTAATAATTTCTGTTCGTTTTAAGTTTTAATGTTGCTTGTTACTTTCAGTTGAAAATTCTTTTTTTATTTTAATTTCTGATCGTTTTTAAATACTGCCAGGAAATCTGGCCCCCTCCACAGAGAAACCCCTCCCCACGAAAAATTCCTCTAGACAATACAATCCTAGTGAAAAATCAACCCCGGATAATTACTCTTAACCAATATGCTCGTAAAATTGAGACGGAAAAGAGAAAGCAAGACATGAAAAGAATTTTATATAGGAATTATGGCAAATTCCCCCAGTGTAAATTTTCTCCTGACAATTTCACTCCCTGGACACTTCCCTCCCTCTGGAAAATTCCCCCGTGGAAAAAACCCCAGCAGAAAATTTGTCCCGTCCCCCACCCGAAAATGTATGCCTACATCCGAATCACAAATACTATGCGCAAACAATGAGTACATTTTATAACTTAGACCTTTCCCCTGGGGCTCTGGGGGGGGGGGGTAATGATATAGCCTAAAGCATATTTATTGGGCATTTCAACTATGGTGAACACAATGGATATCTCAAATTTGTTATCGTACCAGTTTAGGAAGAAAGAGGAGCGGGGGAGGGGGTCTAGTTGTTCTCGAATTTTTTGGTCACTTACAAAGGGTACTATAGTAGAATGTGCATTCTGGATTCTACGAGACATATAGCAATTTCTATGTTATTCTGGACCTTGTATATGCCTTTTCAAAAAGATTCAAAGCTCCCTCACATGGCATTCTGGATTCTACGAGACATATAGCAATTTCTATGTTATTCTGGACTTTGTATATGCCTTTTCAGAGAGATTCAAAGCTCCCTCACATGGCCTTCTGGATTCTACGAGACATATAGCAATTTCAATGTTATTCTGGACCTTGTATATGCCTTTTCAAAAGAGATTCAGAGCTCCCTCACATGGTCTTCTGGATTCTACGAGACATATAGCAATTTTAATGTTACTCTACAGGGCATTACACCCTTTCAAAGAGATTTACGTAATTTAGTAGATTTCTAGTTCATCGTATATATGTCTTTTTAAGGGATAAACCTGTATTATAAAATCAGCGCATCTTGTTTCGCTGTTAACATATTCAATTATTTTTGTATATATTCAGGTTTCAAATTAGGATTTTCAACAGTTTGAATAGTTCATTCAACATATTAGTATCGGTATTTTTGCGATCATTTACATAGATATGGAAAATTCTAAGCAGCTTCTGGTGAGTAAAATTTTATCATTATTATAATAAAAAGAAATTGTCTCGTCATTAAGTTAAGGAAGAATTACCATCCCTATGTTTTTTTTTTCACCATGTTGTTACCTCTTTTAAAAAGCTTCCTTCTTTTAAATATTAAACGATCCATGTATTTCAATTTTAATAAATATTCAAAAAAAGAGAGGCATGTTCACTTTGATTTTGGCTCATTGTATATGAAAAATTAAAATAGAATTTGCATATTAGTTTCGGCAGATATGAAAGGTCGCCTCCCTCCTCAATATCTTGCTCTTTACACCAAAGTTCGAATTTCGTTCAAATCCCAAAGGTTTGTTAATATATCTCTTTTGAAAATGCTAAAAAAAAAAAAAAAAAAAAAATCGTTTACTCGTAAATTCAAATTTCAGGGGGGACTTACATCCCTTCCTTCCAACAATACAAAATCTTAAAAAATAATTATTATATTTGATATAAAATCCAAAGTATGCTTTTTTCTATAATGTAAAACAAAAACACACCCCACGCAAGTGGTGGGGTACGGTCATAATACTTTAGTTTTAGTTATTTCGTTCAATTTGTGACTTTTCGCGTAATCCTCTTAACAATATAGCAATTTCCAAAGCTTAGCAGGTAAAATCTTGGTTCATTGTCATGAATTGAAAACCTGTTTCTGCAATCTTTGTCCTTCATCAAAGTGAAATTTCTAAATACGTATTTATTTAGCATATTCAAGTCTAGGTTGCATACTAGGACACCCAAGGCTGTTCAGTACGATGAGTGTATGTACGCGAAGGAACATTTGAGCAGAAAAAATATTGATTTGTAAAAAAAAATAGCAGGCGTTCTAAAAGCACTAATAGATTGAGCACTACAAGTTTCTTTTCTTTGCTCTACAAGTTTCAGTACGACTTTATAGGTCAAATTATATCACGGGAAGAGGGTTTTAAAATCCCACTTCCCTCCAAAACACAAAATTTTCCAAAAAAAATTTATTTTAAAGGCTTTTTTAAATATTTTTAAAGCTTTAAGACATAGAGCACTACAAACATCAGAATTGACTTTATAGGTCAAATTTTATTATGGGGATAGGTTTTTGAAATCACACCTCCCTCCTAACTCAAAATTTTCATAAATTTTATTTTAAAAGCTTTTTAAATATTTCTAAAGTGCTACAAACATCAGAATAAACTTTAGAGGGCTTATTATTTCATTACTAAATTTTTCTTCTTTTTTTAAGGATGTTGAGCTAGATTCTTGCCCTCCCTCCGAAAAGAGACCAAGATGGGGTGATAACACATCAATGCAAACTGCAAGACCATCCATTACAAGTTCTCTGGACCAACCAGGGCCCTCTCATGACAGTGTCAACTCTACACAGAATTCGATGAGGGAAACCGTTATTCGCTATGCACCAGGGCCGCTTTGTAACGAGCTAACTGCAACTTCTATGGTAAGCGCCATTTATCAGATATCTTTCAACTTTATAGCGCACTCACAATTTGGTTTTACAAATTCCCTTTTTAAACAAGTTGCTGATAATTTAACTATTGAAGAAAAAACTATTGGGGTAATTATTGAAGAAAAAAAAGGTGTGTAGGGGTGGGGCAAAAAAAAGGGGGGGGGAGAGTAGATTTGTAGGAAAAGGAATCTGCTTCTAGTCTGATCACTATTTCTTACGGACGGCTAGATTTGTAGGAAAAAGAATCAAGTTCTTTTTTTTAAATGGGGTAGTAAGACAAATATTCGGTTGACTTTTTTTTATTTTATTTTATTGCTATTAGTCAAACGTTGCGATGTTTTTGTATGTGTGTGTGTGTGTGTGTGTGTGTGTGTGCCGTCTCTGTGCGTGTGTGAGCGTTTGCGTGTGTGCGTGTGTGCGTGTGTGTGTGTGTGTGTGTGTTTTTTTGTGTGTGGGTGTGTTTTTGTGTTGGTGTGCGCGTGTGTGTGTGTGCGTGTGTGGGTGCGTGCGTGGGTGTGTGTGTGCGTGTGTGTGTGTGTTTGTGTGTGTGTGTGTGTGTGTGTGTGTGTGCATGCATGTGCGCATGTGTACGTGTGTTATTAACAAAATTGGCCCCCCCCCCAAAAAAAGGATCATCCAAACATTTTAATCGCGCTTTAATTATTGATATGGAAGGGGAAAAAGTTCTTTGCTTACGAAGATTTATTTAGTCCAGGTCAACTACATCCGACACTTCAATCAAAACCGTTGCTAAATGACATAGAAAAATTCGGATTATCGAGAAAGTTACACCAACAGCAGCAGCAACCAATGTATGAGATTCGTGGTCATGAACTAAGGCTAAGGAGAAGTGTTTCATAGAGGATATAGAATCGGTAAAACAATGGTTAGATTTTTTTGAGAATTCTAATGAAGAGTAACAGGCACGAGATATGAATCCATCTGTTGAATTTTGATTACGAAAATTTTTTTTTGAATAAAACCATTAGTTTTAGATATCATTCTCTTGTTCTAACTTATCCTCTAAGAATAAAACTTCATTTTCCTGACTAAAACGATATATATTTTTTAACATATTCAAATGTCATTATGAATTGCATAGACCAATTTAACTTTTTTTTTCTTCTTTTAATTGTTCAGATGGCGGCACACTGACTATGAAAAAATTAAAAGATTTCATTAACTTTATAAAAAAAAATATTTGCTATTTCACATGGAATTTAAAATCTTTTTTTCTACAGATCAATGAAATAGAACTGCCGGTGGATAATCAAACATTGGAATTTGCAGGCACAATTCTGTCACCGCCATTTGAGTTCAGAGACGAACATGCATTAGTTATAGATAATGTTGAATAGCAAGAGAGTTTTTTTAACGATTTTTTTGTGGTTATAGCTATGCTAGATGACCTGCATTGTGATACTGATAAGATAGAGGATCCGGACTGGGTAGATGGATTTATGCATGAACATTTAGGCGGTGTAACTGAACTAGGTTCTCGTAAAGAAATTACATCGCATGAAAATATAGGCTGGCTGGATCAATCGTCCCTAAACACCTTGAAACATGTACTAGGGGACCTCATGTCATCTACAACAAGTGCAATTGAACCAACCGGCGATATTGGCAATTCTGAGCCACTCTCCAATAGTCCGCTTAATAATACAATAGGAGCTAGATTTCTGGAGACACTTTTGACGATAACTTTACTATTAGTGAACAAATCGGCGCAGGACATGAAAATAGTGCTATGTCCCCGGAATTGCGCAATTTTATTTGTTAGAGTCTGCTCTAAGTAATTTGCAAACATATAGGGTTGATTTTAGCCCTCCCGAGGAAGACGCTAGCATTATTGTAAAGGACCCTGTGAAAGTTCTCCATAACTATATCGACACAATTCAAGCGAAAATTGAGATTCAGATTCAGAAATGGGGAGGTCAGGGGGGAATTAAAGCATCAGTGAATCAAAAAGTGTACATAAAAAAGGGAACATCTTGGGATATTTTTATTTCCCTTTTTCAAAAGGCAGCCAGACTTTTTACCCAGGTCTAAACGAATTTGAAGTCAAATCTTTTAACTGCATAAAAAAGTCAATATCTGCATTTGGGACATTTAACGAGAGATGAAGTGTGTCCAAAATTTTATAAATTTAACGTATTGATTTGAATATCGGTATATTATAAAAGAACTTTATTTTAAGTGGAGAGTAGAGTAAAAAAATAAAATACCATCCAGATTTGTCGGCTACCAAAGGGGTTCAAAGTTTCAAATTTCACATGGGACTGAAATGTTTTAAATACGCATTTTCAGTAGCAGCCAATAAAAAATTATATAATGAGTCAACAATGACAAATCTCGACAGACTTGCTCGCAACGGTGTAAAAAATTTCCATAAAGTAATTTTTTTTTTTTTAGTGGGAAATATCCAGGTTACTTTAATTAAATAAGATTTTTTTTGAATGAAAATGAAATTCTTGGGGTGGGGGTGTTTGTTCTCCAATATGACATAGAATTTGTAGATGGGAGAAAAAAACCAAATAAAAAAGGGGTTTTGTACTCAGTGAGGACACCGATGGTGGAAAATGTTAAAAATTGGGCATGGATTATTTACGCACCTCCCACAGATTTAAGGTCTTATTGTCATTTTTTTCCTGTTACGTCAATAAGTCGAATCCTATCTTAAGGCAAGAAGAAATGAGAATATCTGTATCGCCCCAAGTGCATATCCCCGTTCAGATATAAGTAGTCGGTCTCAGCCGACATGAACCATTGTAAGATTCACGGGAATCAAATAAGAAACATGTCGGCAGAAGGCAAAGACACTTTGCTAGGTAAAAATTTTCAAAATTCTCTTCTGCAATTCGATAAAGTGTCTTTAGATTGTGAAACAAGACTGATTGAGGTATCGGACCCATCAATGCCAAATATAGTCAAGGAACACAAACTAGTTGCGTGTTCCTATGCGGATGCTCGTCGTGACTGCAACAATAAAATGCAGCTGGAAGAGTTTTTTTGAATGTGGACGAGGAAGACAGCATGGAAAAGCTATTGATATTTTTAATAAAAACAGTAAGCAGGGCAATTTCACGATTATTTCACACCAATTACTCGATAACATTGTCAGATTAAGACCAACTGGCGTTGGAAAAGGGGACGATTTGCTGGGTATGTAGGGGTGCCCTTGCTGCAAAAGACGCGGTCCAGGACCACAACCACCTTATTGACCCCAAGTCAACAGGAAAAAGTAACTTTCGGGGATCGGCTCACACTTCATGTAATTTAAAAATCAAACAACAATTTTTTCTTCCAGTTTTTATATGTAATACTAACTATGATCTAAAGTATGTGCTACCAGCAGTGGTGCATCTTCAAAGAAATGGAACAGTGGATGATGCATGGGTGATAGACAGCTTTACGTACAAAATCATACCTAAATCATCGGAAAAGTTGCTTGTTTTGGAATTTATGTGGAAATTTGTTGAAGCTGGCGTTGTGATTACGAATGAAATTCGCTTTTTAGATTCATACAGTTTTTTCCCCAAATCATTGAGCGAATTAATTCAAGTGCAGAAAAACGATGACGGCAGCAATGCTTTCCCCCTTCTCAAGCAACAATTTCCAAATTATTTATATGATTTTATGATGGTCAAGGACACCTATCCTTATGAATATTATTGTTCCACGTCGAGATTCGACACGGACTCTATTCCCCCGAGCGAATCATTTTATGATAGTCAACACGATCGTAGGTGTAACCTCGAAGACCACAGTTTTACTCTAAAAGTTTGGGTAGAGGGAGGGTGTAAAAACGGGTTTGACTACTGCAAGCTGTATTTGTCGAGTGACGTGTTAACCCTGTTAGACATTATGTGTAAAAATACGGATAAAATCTATTAGGAATTTACTCTTGATTTGGGTTATTATTTTTCTTCGCCTCATCTAGTGATGGACTTCATCCTAAAAATTAGTGGGAAAAAACTCGGGCTACTCACAGAAATTGATCAGCACTTGTTCATTGAAAGATCAATGAGGGGGGTTTTGTTTTTCACGGGGACCTTATCTTGGAAACTGATCCAGCAGGAGAGAAGACGGGGACAAAATAAGATGCAGTTTCCCTTGATATGAATTCTTCTTACCCCTCTGCCATGTCCCATTATGCACTACCTTGCAGCGACTATAAATGGCTAAATGACCCTCAAGCTCCACATGTCCCCAACATTTACAGTGGTGAGGAGAATGACCCAGTTGGATCATTTTTCTAAATTGACAGGGAGATATCAGACGAACTACATGATTCAGTAAAGAATTTTTTTCCGTGTATCAATATACTAGTGACTAGGGACTCTTTGAGCCCTCGCAATAGTCGTTTAGTCGAGGTGAACGGATTGAATTGGACGCCTTCAAAACGAAAACTTATTTCTTACCTTCTGCCGAAAAAAACATAGTTGTTACATCATATAGATTTAAAATGGATGCGCAACAATGGTTTCTAAGTCACAAAGGTTCACCGAGTACTTCAGTTTATTCAAAAACTCAATTTTAAAACTTTTGTTGACACTTTTGTCAAAAAGAGCTTTACAGCGCAGACGAAAGCTGAAATAGAAATTTAGACAGTCGCTTTGAATTTGGCATAAGGTATAATTTTCTAAAGTGTTTTTAATAGGACTTGTTGTTGCGTTTTAGCTGATCCCGAACAATGAGCTTGAATTATTACAAATCCAAATTACACTTCCTTTGAAACCATAGGCCTCGACATGATCTTTCTGAATAGAAAAAAAAGATGCATTGTCTTGAATAAAAATAGTGATCCAGAAAGTACTATCTTGGAGATCTCAAAGAAGCTCATGTTGGAATTTTACTACAATGTGGCTAGGGTACAGTGACCTGAACAGGGGCAATTAGATGCGTGCTACAGGGAAATGGATTCTTCATTGTTAAAAGTAAAAACCTGAAGTATAATTGATGAGTTGGTGCAGGGTGAAATTGTCTGCTCACAAATGGACTCAACTAATTGGAGTGGTCTTTACTGATAGCAATAGAACCTTCAGCCGCCAAAGACGATTCCTTTGTAATATTATGAACCGGGAAATGACTTGATTTCCAGGGACTTGTCTGCTGTTTTAAAGTTGCAATCTATACAGATAAACGATAAAAACCCCAAGAAATATTGTACAGGAGTACCAACGCACTATGTGGATAAGAATTTCGACATGGACATGTATAGGAATTGTATTGTTGAAAATACAATTCCACGAGCCAAATTGCTGGCAATTCGTTCTCTCAAATACAGGAACTTTACTGTAAATGTAGAAAAAATAGCCATGAGTACCATTTCCGACAAGGTCTATGTTTGTCAAGATGGTGTGACGACCCTCCCCCGTGGACACTATTTAACTTCAGAACGGGCCGAATGTGTTGCCCATAGGGAAAGTCTCGGTTTAAATAAAGTCCTGTAAATTATTTCCTAAAAACCTTTTGGGGGGGGCCTCGAGGCGGGGGAGGGGGGGAGGGCTTGCGGCCCCGGGGGGGGGGCGGCTGGCCGCCGCCAGCGGGGGGGGCACTGCCACAATATCAAAGTTATCTTTTTGACTTAGAGCAGATTTTTTTTTGTAAATGTTTCATTCAAAAAAAAAGTGCTTTAATCTAATGTTGTATTTTTTTCTCTATAAATAAACAAAAAAAGTGTTTTTTCTCTGTGCCTTCGTAAATGTTGTATTTTTTTATAAATAAATTAAAAAAAGTGTATTTTTTTAAGTATTGTTACTTTTTATGTATATAATAAAAGAAAATATGATTCTTTATTCGTCTTGAAGAACAGAGTAGTAGTAGTAGGGAAATTATTTAGTCATTAGACAATTAGGGTCTACAGTTAGTTATCCAAGTGAACTATTAAAAGGAACATGAATCAAATTAAAACACCATTCAGATCGTTTCTGTGTGGACCCTCAATGTCGGGCAAAACAACACTCTTAACTAAAATAATTAAGAACTGCGATAAAATGTTTGTGGTAAAGATGAAAAAAATCTACTATTGCTATAATATTTGGCAGGAGTCATACGATAAAATAAAAGCAATTGCCACCATGGGATTGGTGCAGATACAGTTCATACAAGGGCTTGATGTTTTCAGCATTACTGAACCAAAATCTATGCTGATCAGTGACGATCTGACTAAATCAATTGAACAATAGTCCCTGCAAATGTCGCAAATGTTCACTGTCCATTCTATTTATGAACGGATTTTCGTTACTCTTGTTCAACAAAATATATTTTATCAGAGCAAATGTATTCGAAAACTTGCTTTAAACTGCACCTACTATATCATATACAGAGTTGTTTGTGACTCTAGCTCGCTAATAATCCTCAATAAAGAGACCTATTCAGGTGCCTCTAAGTTTCTGCTCTCAGCATACAATCAGGTAACTAATAAACCCCACGGTTATATCCTATTGGATCTTAATCAAAATACACCCGAGGATCTACGTGTAGTCACAGATATTTTCGACAATGAAATTACAGTATATCTACCTGTGAACCTTAAAAAAACCTATTAGTTGCCATCATGACGCTGAAAAAACTACATGAAAATAAACGTTGGTCTTCAGTCCTAAGCATTTCAAAACCTCAGCTTAGAAAAGCAATTCTCAAACATGGTATTGACAATGATTTCATTAATCTAATATCTTATATTTTTATAAATTTGACCGATTTTATTGCACAACTGCCTTAAGTAGTTAATGTGCAGTATTCGAAGAAACGTTCCAGTGCACGTGAAGGGGACTATCACCATACATGGCATAATTTTAAAAGGACACAACTTCATCAGACGGTCAGTAGATTTTTAAAACTGTTACTGCCAATTATTGCAGGACATGTAAACAGTTTTCTCTAGATGGCAAAACCCTATAAATTGACTCCAATAGAACTCGCTCTCTCACCCGTGGAACACTTTGAGGACAATCTGAGTAAATTCCTTGACAATGAAACTATTGAGGATGATAAAAAACTGCTTTTACTTCAAGATGCACTTCGCCGAGTGGACAAACACTATCGATCTGTGGATTTCAGGCGCCCTGTGAGGTTCCTTAATCTTTGCCTATGTGCCAGAAATAAACTTATAAACAAATCGAAAGGCATAAAGTCAAAAAGTGGGCCGTAGCAGATACATCAGCCACTGGGAGTGGTAGTGATAGATTACAGCTTAGTCTAAAAGAGGGCTTAAATTACTAAAAATTAATCTAGAAGCAACACTTTAAAATGCAAGTACGACAATTTTATTAACATTATGTACAAAACATGGATTTCAACAATTCGAATAAAATTACCATATAAAAATGAGATTTTTTCCCAAAGATTATTTAGAATAGACCATGAACTAATTGGCAGTATTTTTCTGAAAATAAGGTCCCTTCGAACATTCTAACCAAAATTGGCAAACCTAAAGACTTTGACATATTGGTAAACACAAAGACTCAAAATGGTGACAAAATAAAACTGAACAACTCAAAACAGTTCATATTTTCTGCGGTCAGAATTATTAAGATTCATCTTAATGTTATTTATTTGGGACCATTGGCCATGTTTAGTCACGAATAATTTAAATCGATCTCATTCAGAGTTTTGTAATAGTTTAAGTAGCATCGTTTTTCCTTTTTTTTTGCTTTTTTGGTTATTCGAAAATCGTTGGTTCGCTAAATATTCAAATATGTTTTACCAATTTGTAATTCCACCTGAAAAATAAATTACTGTATCCTTAAGATGTGTTTCTACCGTCTCAATTGCTAGCAATATTTTGCTAGTAACCTAACACGTCTTCAATTCCATGCGTATTTGAAATTACCTCTAAACATATTCTCGGAATTTTCCGATTTACTTTGGTTAATAATATTTGCCCAAAGACGGAAGAATAATAAAGGCACATAACAGTGCTATATTAAGCCACCTATATTCGTCCTTAGTAACAGTATGGGCCCATTTACATGGAGATGAGAGCTGGATGTAACTCATCCATCCCCACAATCTGAGGTTTTAGGGTGGATTCTTTCTAAGAGATTTTTACTTCCATCTACCTTTCATCCATCTTCTGTTGAACTTACCGAAGAGCTTTAGTTCAACTCGACTTCAAAGTGGCCAGATCGGGTGCATTTTTGCCATTTTGGCGATTTTTTTTAAGTGGTTTCGTATTGAATTTTTTCGAATAAGTGCTTTATCATAAGGGAGAAAATCGTTCATTCAGCATGTTTTCGGTAGAAAAATGGAGCTTTTGGCACATTTTCACTTTTAGGTTACGCAACTTTAAACCAAGCAGCTGGCAACACTGCTCGACCTTTAAACCAGAGCAGATCTGTATGGAAATATCGATCTATTCGTTGACTAAATGGTTGTTTTCACGAGAATGGGAAGTGAGCATGAGTTGAACTGCCATACCCAAGAAAATTGGCCCTAAGATATAAACCAACGTAAGTCACGGAACCAGTAGCTAGCTCCTACCCTCAACAGGCAAATCCCTAAGTTTAACAAATTGTAGCAAAATATCAGCTTATATTTTAATTTCAAGAGAAGCCATATAAAAGTGAATTATGCTATTCGATAAAAAGATCTTTGGCTTATTCAACTAAGTTTCTTTTCTATCATATTCCTTCACATCTGCACAAAAGCATAAACTCATGAATTTGTTTGAAGGTGGGTTGGCTATTTTTGGAGGGGGGATGTAAACAATTTCAAAAGGAGCGCAGAAACGTTAAACAAAAAGTGAAGAAATTACAATAAAAAAAAACCCATAAAGACTCAATGTTTGGTTTCCACCCCTTGTTTCTTTTCTTTTCAGATTAATGACCTATTTTCTTTTCTGTAATTACGTTTCCTATAAGATAATTTTCAATCGTAAGTTAAACTCTCGTCGCCAAAGCAACCATTTTGCAACGGAAAATAAATTGACTGGATTATAATTCAGTATGAGTTATCACATGGGCTTGCTAAAATTCAAGTCATTGATTCTGAAAATATGTTTAGGGCAAATTCAATTGTGGGACTTGATATATTTGATTGGCCCATGTTACACTGAGCCACATGCCAACTGCCAAGGTTCCTTTATGTGGTAAAATATTATAAGTTTGAGACCCCGGGTGGGAATTTATATATATATATATATATATATATATATATATATATATATATATATCCTCCTGAGACCTGACCATAGAAATACTTTTCTGACTATGTTCATTTCTTTTTAGTTGACTTAGAAAAAATCATTTTCACCATTGATCAACTAAAAAAAAAAGTTGAACCCCCCTCCCTCCCTCTGGAGGATGTCCACAGGTGTGGACATTGGGTCCCTATCGAGCTAAGAGTATAGTAAAAATCTGTTTCGTCTATTAAAAGAGATATGTCAAAACGTTGAAAACAAAACATTACCCTTCATGAAATTTCTTGAAGCAGTTGTTGTCTTGTGTCAAGCAGAGAATGATTTTACACTGCAAGCACATCCATCTTGACCTTTTGCAGCATCCAGGCCTTCGGCATAGGGCTGCATTCGCCAAGTCACAAAATTCTGGTAGATGCAGTGCAGCTCTGGCATATGGTGGAGGGATTGGCCTCTTTTTCACACTCAAAACACGGTGTTAAGTTTCACCCAATGGCTCTTCGTTGCTATTTTCTTGACCTCGTGGCTCCAAGCTTCCAGAATTGAGCAAAAACTCGGCCACGTTGAAATAAGGATCAATGAGCTGTTTGAGGTCACCAGAAACTTCTGGGCCATGGCCTTTCAGCTCATGAAATGCATTGGCTAGTGCAGCATCCACGAAATGATGAAACAGACGCACAGTCCATTTTTTAGTACGCGTCTCAAATCGGTAATAGCTGATCATGCAGTCCACAAGGTCGACCCCACCCATGTAGGTGTTGTAGTCGGAGACTATTTGTGGACATTTGACCTGCACGTAAGACCCCTGGTGCTTGTTATACCATTTGACCTCTGTCTCCTCTTCTATACCTTTGCAGTTTGAAGACAGGAGAACCACTTTGTTATCATACCACTGGGTCACGGCTACTTTTCTATCTGAGTGCACAGACATGACAGAGGTTCCTCTGCCCTTTCTTTTCATTTCTGTTTCAGTAAAAAGCGTTGGGCCGTTGGCACCCAAACGGTTCTTCATGATAGTTCCGGTTGCATTTATTTTTCTTTCAGCCAGCATGTCGAGGAGCTTAACAGACGAGAAGAATCGGTCAAAATAGAGGTATGTACCTTCTGGTAGGGTCTCCGACAAGCGCAGTATGATCCCAGCTGACAAGCCATGTGCTACCAGCTGTTCTCCCAGGGTGGTGGCTCCCTGGAAGATTTGGAAGTCAAGTATCAGCCCCGAGGAGCTGGCGAGGACAAAATTCTTTAATCCAACCGGATAGAGCTTGTTGGGGACATATTGCTTGAGAGTCGACATACCCTGGAAGGGTATCATCTGTTCGTCAATTGAACACTTCCTGTCACTTGGCAACTGGAGACAGATATTCCTGAAGTTGTCAAGGATTGACTACACCTTCCAAAGCCTATTTTTGTTTTTTTTTTGTCTGAGATTTCTGAATCAACAACGAACTTCAGGTTTGACCGGATTGTGAAGAATCTGTCTTGAGTCATCTTTAGTGATATGGCTTCCACCCTAAACTTCCCAGACCAGTACATGCGGATCCGAGGAAACTTGAGGGTCCCCATCAGGCTGACAATGCCAACAAAAATTTTCAGCTTGTCTGGAGTTACATTCAAGCTTTTGTGGTGGGCCAACTGAAAGTTGTAGTTCATGTAAAAAGCTATACGTTCGAAGAAGCTCTCCGGGTAATATTGCAAAAAGAATTGTTCTGTACTCCAATCGTTGTGGTCCTGGAAATGAGCGGGGCCCACGTCCGGGCCACGATGATTATCGAACTGCCAAGACTTCCTCCAGGACAAGGTTGCTGCTACTTTGTCAGCCTTCAAGCATTTGGCACGGGTTGCTAAGGGTACGTCATCATCAGATTCTTCATTTTCAACATCTGGAAGAACAGCATAACTGCTTGATGATGGAATGGCTGCAACAGCTGGTTCACCATCACAGTCTGAAGACGATTAGGAGTGGTTTTTTTATCCATTCCTCATCATCATCTAAATCAGAGAGGTCCAGGTCACTCTCATCAAGCATTCCAAGGGCATCATAAGGGAAACTACAATAAAGGAACAGGTTCAGTAAGCTTGAAACTAATAGCTAGATAGATAGATAGAGATTGGCAAAAGAACTATCACAAACCCTAGTGGACCAAGTTTGCATTTCTTAGTAAAAAAAAAAAATACAATAACAAAATAATACAATAACAACACATAGTTACCACTGTAACAAAAACACGACAGGTAACAGTCAGAAAACACAAAATACAAAAGTCATAAATATAGGTCATAACTATAAAATATTTTTAAGGTCATAAAATAAAAAGATAAAAAGGGTAACAAATAAAATAACCAAATATTCAACAATGAAAAAATAATATATACAAAATAGTTTAATTTTTAGCAGACTTACGGGTTGTGATTTTGGTTTATTTTATTTGCAAAAACGGGAATAAAAGTTTTTTATAAAGTACGGACGAAACGGGTATCGGAGCCAGATGGGGGGGGGGTTGGGACACTTTACGGGGGTGGCGATTTCTTATGGGTGAGTGGCGGCTAGGTTGTTACCAATTTAGTAAATAAAACAATCATTGGCTTCTGCTATCCCCATTAGAATCAAGATTTGAACTACGAAAAGTCAACCCTGGCTTTTTACTCGATTGGAACCACCTGTCCACAGACGTGGACATGGAGGTTTTCCAAGTTCCAAAAGATGGCACTTATCAAAGTAACTGCTTTCAAAACTATCTAAGTACTTTCTACAATCTAGAAAGTACACCTGATTTTTCTCATAACTCGTTCTCATCACTTTCTTTTTTTTCTTTTTTCTTACCTTAGCTTCTTTTCATCTCCTTTTTTTAGGCTTTTCAAAGTTTGTTAAAACACCACTAAAAGTCGCAGAAACTTTCTGAAAAAAATCATAGATAGCTTTTCAGGTCCAAAAAGCTCATAGAAACAATGAAATCTTTGCTAGATGGCGAGGCCTTTGCACAAAAAATATTTTATGGGGGTGTCCACAGACTTGGACACCAGGTCCCAGGAGGATATATATATATATATATATATATATATATATATATATATATATATATATATATATATATATATATATATATATATATATATATATATATATATATATATATATATATATATATATATATATATATATAT
Organism: Artemia sp. Qi Xiang Cuo; assembly: GCF_049724085.1. Lineage (NCBI taxonomy): Eukaryota > Metazoa > Arthropoda > Branchiopoda > Anostraca > Artemiidae > Artemia > Artemia sp. Qi Xiang Cuo. The sequence continues at coordinate 4,054,765 of NC_142810.1, forward strand.
ATATACATGTTTTTGTCCACCTTTTTTGGAAGATTACAAGTAAGCTATTTTCTACAGCTATGTAGACCATTTTTCCAGGGACCCAGACAGGGTAGGAAAAGATTTGCGTGAGATACCGTCATGATCATAGCAACAGGCCCGTTTACCCTACAAAGATATAGCTAGAGATATTTGTTGAGACCCAGGTTGAGCACCCGTGGCCTAGAGTATGGCCGTTTGACCGTTCGATCACATTATCATACCCTGGAGCAGGGTGTACTGTACAAGAGTATTAACATACTTTATATTTACGGAACAATAGTGGTAACCACCGGCATTGCATTATAATATTCGACGCCAGATAGGCTTCCCCTCCAGTAGGTGTTATAGTACCATTTTTGCGCCAATATCTGGTGGAAGTCGTGGCTTACCACTAAACAGTGGTGGCCGCAACAAAGGTCCTATCGGTAAAACTGATAGTAAAAGAATTCCGCGTTTCCGATAGCACGATTTACTTTAGCATACAGTGTATCCTATAGAAACGTGAACAAACTATTCATAAATTTCTTTTGAGTCCCCTTCCCTGGGATAGAAGAGTGAAGAATATTCTTTAATCCCAACTGAAGATGAAATTTCAATGCATAGCTCAAGGAATAAGGTATGCAAAAATAATCGTCGATTCCCATGAAGAATTAAAACTATGAATATGGTTACTAGACAGAAGTTTGGGTGAAATATGAAGTGTCTGGGAGAGAGTATCCCCCAAGGACTTCAGATCAGAAAGGGAAAATCTCGGTAACAGGGTCAAAACTGGCCAACCAGTTGTACATTGAGGAAAATGGCCATCTTTCACGTCTTCCCGCAGGGGATCTTACCCAAGGGATTCCTCCCCCTAATAAAAGATCTAAACCTTCTTTGAATTTATAAGATTAATCTCAGATTCCTTTCAATATTTCTTCAATCCAACCCGAAATTCAGTACCTCACAATCTTTCCGTAACCCGTTGTGGACAATTCGATTTTATTTCATGATTATTTTTAGTTTCTCTTAATAGGTCATGGGCCTTCTCCTTCCTCCTAAGCTTTTTCGTCTTATTGTAGTTTTGTAAATTTTCCGCTGGGTCTTGGATCTTCTTGTCTCCCTATTATTTATTTTATTTATGTTAGTTAGGCATAGCCCAACTAATATTTTATTTTTCGCCTCTGCTGGCTGAACCCACAAATCTTTACTCTTGTTTGCATTTACCTTTTCATTTCTAATTTTCTGATCTTTGTCAATCACGCAAAATAAACCACCATTAAATTTGAATTGAACTTCAGTGTCCACCATCTTTGACTGCATCGTGTCAAATCTCTTCTAAGAATTAATGACAGACGTCCTTCAGCTCTTTCAACAACCTTCTTATAACTTTGTACTTTTTCTGCAATAGCCTCATTGTCTTTTTTAAAAGCTGCCCCTTCCGTCTGAAATGCCGCGTTATATTGTCTCGCTTGTTTTTCCTAAATTTCTTTATCGCTATTTTTCTGACAGATAAATTCAATCATACCTAAAAATTTATCCTAATTAAATATGTTTAAGCGAGGGCCTGTGCCTGAACTTCAACTCCATAAATAAGCCGACAACTTACAGTCCATATTTCGTTGTTTCGTATCTGTGTTATCTTTGACAAACATTATTTCAAAATTTAGCTAATTTGAAAATATTTCTTCAGTCTAAATGAAAATCCTTTTTTCAGTGTCACTTCCAGTCTCTCGCAAAACATTGTTACGTCTCAATTTGCCGATTATTTCACAAGCTAATTAGTCGTTTGATATATTGATTCATAATTTTTTTTATTATAGTCTAACTAGGCATTGCACATTCAGATTTTCCTAATACTTTTATAGCCTATTGCATCTAGGCTAAATTCACCTGTAGTTTCATGATATATTAATTTTTACAATTTGATTTACTTTAAGTAGCTATTGCCCATTCAGATTTTCATCCCATAATTTTTTACATGTACTGACAATAGGCCACTGTATAGGCTAAATTAAATCGTCTTTTCGAAAAAGTGGATACTTTTACTATCAGTATTACTTATAGGATCTTCGTTGCTGCCACCACTGTTCGTGCGGTAAGCCGTCTGAAACCACTGTTCGCATTGGTGGGAGACGGCCGCCACCAGACATTGGCGCTAAAATAGTGCTGCACCATTTACTGGAGGGTAGGCCTCACTGGCGCCACATATTGTAATGGAATGCCCGCGATCACCACTACTGTTCTTTCAATATAGAGAATGTTAGTACCCTTTTTACGGTAGTTTCCAACGCATCAGTTATTTGTATAATATAATATCAGTTGGAAGGCCCAAAAAACAAAAAAATGCAGTTGCAGTTATTATAAATGATGATTCTTTGGAACAAACACATGAACTATCAATCGTGATAAGATGTGAAAATCGACAAACTGGACCATCAATTGAGACATCATCAATACGGCCATGTAAAGCAAAGGCTATTGCTTAATTGTCTGCAGTATTAAAAATCCAAAAACGTGTCAAAAATGAAAATGAAGATCAAAGACACATGCGGTTAGAAGAGATTTGACACCGAGCATGTCAACGAGTCAAGATTGAAGATGAAGATTAAAGACACAGGCGGTTAGAAGACCTGCGACACTGAACATGTGAGAGAGTCAATGAAAATCAACCTGGACAGCGAGAATCAAAACGTATCAAAATTGAAATTGATAGCGATGATGATCGGGTTCGGGATTTCGACATGAATAAGGTCATCAATGCTTACCATACCGTTGTTAAAAAAAACAAAGGTTTGGTGATATGTAGTTCATAATGACGAAAGACAAGCCGAGGTAAAACGAACCAAAAAACTGAAAATGATAGTGATGATGATTGGGTTTTAGATTTGACATGGATAAGGTCATCAATGCCTGCCATACCTTTGAAAATCAAAACCTGGACTAGATAAATCGTTGGAAGAAAAAGAAGTTTTTATCCCATCTCCTGAACCATTATAAGAAACAAAGGTTAGGCGATATGTCTTTTGTAACGACAAAAGACAAGCCAAGGCAAAATCCAAAGTCCAATAAAAATAACGTAATTTTCTAAAGGCACTACTTCTAATTTAAGGTCCGTTTGGACGTCATGGCCGAGGCAAAAAAAGATGTTTTAGTCCCACCACCTGAACAATTAAAAGAAACAAAGTTTCGGCGATATGTCTTTCATAATGACAAAAGACAAGCCAAGGCAAAAGTTAAATGTCCAATAAAAAACCTAATTTTACAAATGAAAGATCTTAAGCTGAACTGAACAGCCATGACCAAAAACCAACAAAGAGAGAACAAACTCAGTGAAAAACGACAAACGAGACTGCGGCCAGTAGACAGAAAAGATGAAAAACAAAACAACGCGGATACTTCGCCTGTATCAAAACTAGGCATCTTCAGCACAAGAGACACAAAGATAAAAAACCAAACCAATTTTTCAAACCGAAAGATAAAAACCAAAAAAAAATTCTTTGAATGTATTGTCGTCCTTGGGATTTATGAAATTAAAAAGAAAGCTTTTTCAACTGGAAGTAGGGAGCAAAATTAAAACTAGAAATAAATAGAAACTATTCCGTATATGAGGGGATGAGTGGGAGGTTGCCCCTTCCTAGATACTGCATGCTAAGGTATTTTAGTACATTATAAACATCTCATTCTGATTAAACAGCCGACAACTTTTTCAACAAAATAAGTTTTTAAAAGAAAAGTAAAGGGCTCCATTAAATCAAAAATGAGCTGTAATACTGCCCAATAACCTTCTAAGCGTAAAACGGGTCTTAAGCCCAGCATATAATTGGTCTTGGTCTTAAGACTAAGACCAGAACAAATTATGTTCTGCTCTCGAGACCAAGTTATTTGTGCCAAAGCGTGGTTCTAAGCGTGCTACGCATGACACCAAATGGAGTTGCGTGTCAGACGTAATCCAAGCCTGGCGGAATAAGTGATGTTTCAAGATGGGCATGAGTTGACAGGGAAAATCGCTTCAGGTCTCATGTGAAGTACTATTTTTGCAGTATTTGCTTTCTTGACCGCCAGATTCAAGAGATGTTCTGAGTCAGGTCAAATCAGAAACATCTACAAACCGGGGTAATTTCATTGAACTAATAGTGGAAATATCTAAAGGCTAAAAAAGCTGAAGGTCAAGTTAGAGCACCGATATTGTCACGATTGCAGTCATCAATGCCAAAACGACGCCTTTACAATGATAGGAAATGCCATGTGGCAAGACATTATTTCAGAAGTAGGGTTAACTAGTTACTACGCTATACTTGCTGACGAGACAAAAAATGTTTCTAGAAAAGAATAATTAACGATCCTACTTGACGCTCAGCTAGAACGACGACTCCAGGCATTCGACAACAATTGCCTAAGGGCTATCCTAAATATACATTAGACGGAAAGAATACGAAATGGTGAAATCTATCGTATGACAAATCATACCCCCATCCTTGATCTCATTAGATAGCAGCGATGGATGTATTGGGGGCTTATGGTGCGAATGGGGGATGGAAGGCTGCCGCACGACGCATGGTGTTGGACACCCCCCGGTCTCCGTAAATCAGGGGGACCGAAAATGACCCTTGGCAGGTCGCTAATGAAGGAGGCGAAGCTGGCGAGGTCCTCGTTAGAGGAGCTATGGTTGAAGGCTCAGGACAGGTCGTCGGGGCGAACCACTGTTGCTGCCTTATGCGCCCCCAGGCGTAGTCGGACCTAAGTCTAAGTAAGTAATCTAAATACAACACCTTTAATAGAGAGCAGAATTGCTCTTTAGATGCATTTGAATGTCACGTCATTCACGTGAAAAAGTTTTTACTCAAAATTAAGGCTCTAAAGTATAGGCAGCCAAAAGGTGCACGTCCTGCCTTTGACCCACCAAAATACTGTCATGCGCCAGCGTTGGGGTCTGTGCCCCAAATTGGGAATCACGTGTCTAGATCCCTAAGGAAAAAATGGTGGCAACCCTACTTCAAGTTTATAATTCTTTTCATGAAATCCTTGAATTAAATCTCAATCTCCATTTACTTCAGTTAAGATGCTGATTTTTACGGCATACGGTATAAAAATTATACTATACATATGTGGATTAGTTACCCATATACGAAGGGTTTTATCCGGGGAGAAGGGGTGCCAGGGTCTACCCCTCACCCTTTTATGTAGACATAAGAATCACCAATCTTAACAGCCCGAATTATCTGGATTGACATTTTAAAAGTATTTTCAACTAAGTTTTATCTTTTCCTTATTTTTTCTTTGATTTTTCCTTTAGGTAAAATTGAAAGTTCATCCCATGGAAGGAAAAATTGCATTAATTAATGAAGTTGCTTTATCCCATAAAAGATATCATAAAACACCGAAGCTTTCAGAATGTACTCACAAACCTTAATGAAATTCCAAGGATCATATTCAGCATGCCTGACAACCCACGTACCAAACTTTCTACCATCAATCCAAAAACATCAAATTTCGTATTTCCCTATACTTGGCTATTGATCACAAACATAATATTTGTACGTCATTCACACTGTAAAGTAAAAGATTAAATTCTCACAAGTACGAAAAAGATTGCTTTAAGGGTGAAATTATTTACAAATAAGGCGTTTCATGTTCGTTCTTGATGCAGGATAAAATGTTCATTTCGGTAAAAGGAAAACACCTATTCACTAGAGGAGAAGTTATCCTTCTTTAAAAATAACGACGAAGTTCGTTATTTTCTTCATGTTAAAAAAAACAGAAGTTCGTGATTCACAAATGACTGTCACATAAACTACCAAAATAGAAAAGAATTTTTAATATGTGCACCTTTATCTACTTAAGAAATAAGTAATATCTGAATACATCAAAATTTATTTACAAATTTAAAATCTAAATTTAAATTTTACAAATTTATCCAAAATTTCTTCGTCTAAACAGTTTTACTTTCCAACTTATGGATTCTTGATGACAGTACCTTCTCATTTGAATGAACCAAACCTAAATTCTAACTGTGGTTAACTAGGGTTGCCACTTGTTGCACTTTCGTGATAGTACTATTTAGCACTTTTAAAGTCCATCTTTTCACTTCAGCACCGAAAATCACTGTATAGAACTCAAATTTGGGCGATTGTAGCACTTTAGGAACTGACCGTTGTGAAAATCCTGTGGGTGACATTACATTGGGATATTTATTGTGATTTAGATCCCTTAAGGGCCGAGTATTTTCCGGAATACTTCCAGAAAAAATTTCTGGAAAGCATTTTCCGGAAAAAAAAAACAAAAAAGAAAAAAGTCCTAGTGATTGTTATGAATGTCGCAATTAAGAAATATATGTTAAAAAATACAGTATATATTAAAAAAGTATATTAAAAGTATATTATTGAAAATTCTACTATAAGATCTTTGGGATGAGCGATCAGGTGCGACCAGGGGCGTAGCTCCAGCATTTTATTAGGGGGCCAAAAGGGATCCACATCTGGAGAGTCAAGGGGCATGGGCTATACAATAATTTCTTCTCCAAATTATTAGGGGGAAACTGCCCCCTCCACCCCCCCCCCCCCAAACAACACCACTGGGTGCAACGTAGAATATATCATCAGTAGAAATAAGTCCTAGCCATTTGCCCTAGTTAAAAGAAGATTTGACCATTTCTTACAAAAAAAAACGAAATGTGAAAGTAATCTTAACATTTTAATAGTATTTAAACTATTTATATAGCGTTCTATAGTCCCTGGAGTGAGCCAGGGAAAGTACGCAGGAGAGACTTGGAGCCCACCCCCCAAAATACTAAATTTTTGGGAAGTTCTTGTTCAAATTATCACATAAAAATTGTTTTTTACCATCGAGCCCCAAGGTACTTCTTGCAGAAGTACCTAGATTGTGCCATCAGCTGCCATGAAGAATATTCCTCCCTGTCGTTATTAATATTACAAGGTTTATCATTCAAGACAAAAATCTATCACAATTTATTTTAATAAGATTGAGACAGAGGTTATTTGGAAAATGACACGGAGGACAGACTAGACACACAAACAGTATTTTTTTAAGGAGGGGAGGGGGCGAATTCGAAAAAAAACTCCAAATATAGGCAAATATAAAAAATATCAAGAAAATAAGACATTGTAGGTAAAGTAACAATTCCGAGAAGAGATGGGACAGGGATCTGTAAATACCCTATGTGCACGCCATGTCATAGAACTCATCTCATGAATTCAAAAATTCTAAAAACATAAACCAGGAGAGTGTAGATCACATGGCATTTTTTCATTCATAGTATGGTGTATTCCAAGGTTAAACTCTTTATCCGCCCGACTCGAAGAATGATTAATGTGGTAATTTTGATTATAAAAATCAATAAATACAGTCTAAGAGCAGACAAAAGGACAAGACAACGGTATATTAAAAAAAATTGTCAAGACAATTATTACAAAACATGAAAAAATAAGTAGACACTGTTATCTTAGTAAGTAGAAGAAATTTGAACTAGTTTTCTTGCCTATTCAAAATCAGCCGAGTCCAACATCTAAGCTCATCATCGTCACGAACCCAAATACTGACATCCAGGTAGCCAGTTTGCCATTTCCGCTGTAAATATATGCATCATATTAATCGACATCTAGCAACGTTCTTGGTTACGAACTTTTGGAAAAGTCTATTGAAATCAGCATCATTTTCGAAAAGGGCAAGAAGAAACCCCCAAAAACCCAGATAACCCCAAAACCCAGATAAATTTAGCATGTTTGAGAATCCTGACACTACCCCGATGACATAATTTCCAGATAAGGCTTAAAGAAAATAATCTGAAAATAGGAAATCAGTTACAACTGTGGAAGAAGACTTGCCCTATGACGGAATTACATAGAGATAACTGGCTGGGACTAAGAGGTATGAGTACAAGTCTACTAAGAGATTAGGTTTGATACCAACAAGAGGCGCCATTAGACAAACTGTTAGGGGGGGGGGGGAATAGATTTTACCGACTGGCTGGTCGTTTTTTACCGATTGATTAAATAAAATAATAAAGTTGTTTCCAACTAAAAGTAAGGAACAACATTAGAACTTAAAAAGAACAGAAATTAATCTATATATGAGAGGGCTTTCCCTCCTCAACCATCACTCTTTACGCTAAAATCTTAAAATTTTTCAAGAATACCTCTCATTTAAATTCATTCGCCCCGATTTTATTTATATTTGAAAATAATATTTTTTAACTTTTATATTTTAAAACTCCTGTGGTATACCTGCCACCCCTTCCCCGCAGTTTATGAGGCCTAAAACCACTTCTGGCTCTGTATTTGAGCAGTCTTTCTTAGAGAAATGTACAAAAAGTAAGACTTAAGCATAAAAAAGAGGGCTGAGGAGGAACCCCTCTCATTTGCGGAATAATTTCTGTTCGTTTTAAGTTTGAGTGTAGCAAAAGTGGCGTCAATTCACAATATTTTGGGAATGGGTCAAAGTGTAGTTTTTCAAAATCCAAGGATGAGACAATTTTATTAGTTAAAAGATTTTTCAATTAAAATACCAAATAGGCATTTTAAAATAAAAATAATATATATATCTTTCAAGATTTAAGAGGGCACATTCTTCAATCCAATTGACGCCACTGGAGACCAAAAGTACTCGTGCTTGTTGTTGAATGTGACGTTATTATCTCGGATGGTGTTAGTCCGAGCATTGTCATCCGACGGGGGGGGGGACAAATAAGGTTCGAAAGTCCTTACCGCTGTAAGCACTGTGCCAGCTATGCAAGCTCTATGCGAGGTGTTATGAGGCAAAATGTCTAGGGGGGGGGGAGTAGATTTCATTAGTTTTCTAGTCACTTTTGCTTCTAGTTTTATTGGTACTTTTGTCTTATAGCCACCACACTCAATTTCTGTCGAGAAGTGAAGTTTGGTTAATACTAATAAAATACCAATAAAAATACCGGTTTTCAGACTATGGGGTAAAATTCATTCAGTTTGCGATCTTTGTTGATAGGAAATAGTGTGTGACCATGGATATTAAAATGACAATTTGGGATTTGCCAATGACTGAAGAAGAGGCAATTAGACTTTTCCAGGATAAGGGGGTGTATATTCTTTCAACAAAGACCCTTTTTGGGAGTGTACAACTATGAAACATGTATGAAACAAGTCGGTTTGCGTGTCAATAGATGGTTTGCTCGCAGTAGAATACCATTTGTTACTGCTATTCGTTTCATTTATTTGTGGGTTTAGGCATCTTTCTAAGTTATAGTTTTCATAAATTTATTGATAAAGTATTATATTTTCATTATATTTTGTTTCATTTCATTAGCATTTACCAAACTTCACTTCTCGACAGAACTTGAGTGTGGTGGCTATAAGACACAAGTACCGTTTTATTTAATAAATAATTCACATAACGACCGTTCCGTTATACATAGTACCCTAGAAAAGAATTGCTTCTTGTTTTTGCTTTACCGTAAGACAGTGACGGTTCTGGTCTCTCTTGCGCCTTCCAAGATTATCTTGATTATCGCCCCCCCCCATCCTTTCTTCTGCAAAATTTTCAGGCGAAATTTTAACAACATTTTATTTATTAACAAAAATTATTTTCAGTTTATTTTTTTCAATTACTTAATTATTATTAATTGTTTTAATTTAATAGTTTGATAATTATCATGGAATTTTTTTACTTGTTTTATTACTTAATTAATAATTCATTTATTACTTGCACCCTTTACGATAATATAAATAAAGTTTCGAAAGTTACAAAACGATTATAATCGTTAGATTATTTATATAAAATGTGGGCCCCTAAAATTTGTGAGCCCAAAGCATGTGCCCCTTCTGCCTCCCCCTAAAACTACCTCTGGTTTAACAAGTAAATAAGAAAACCACAGAGCTCAATAACATAGAAAAATTTCCAGCCCTCCAATGATTTGCTAAAATGTTGGATACCTCTTGAAAATTCTCGTTCAATTTGCCACGGTTCTCAGCCATGCGGCTCATCGACTGATTTCAGTAACACAGTTCACTATTTAATGACCTATCTTCTGACATTACGATTCAGAAAGAAATAGCTTGAAGGATTTAGTACCAGAAAAATGCGAGGACCATACACGCAGGAATTCATTTCGGGGGAGTAGTTATTTTTCAAGAAGGGGAAACTGAGAAAAATACAACAACAAAAAAATACTGTATGTAGTATTTTTTGAATAATAAATTTATATAGTAATAATAAACTATATAATAGTAATGATAATAATATATATATACAGTATATGTAATAATATATATAACTATAATAATAATAATAATTATTAAATACAGTATAAATAGTAATAATAATAAATATAATATATATAATAACAATAATAATAATAATTTTGAATAATAATAAGTATTAAATGCAGCATAAATAATAATAATAATAAAAATACTGTATTAAAAAATGGGCATTAAGCAAAAGGCAAAATTATGTACACATACTTTACGTATTATTTTCATTTTTGAAAGTTTGTCACAAAGGTCCAACACTTTACACTCATAACACTCACAAGGGTTCAACAGTTTGTCACAAGGGTTCAAAAGTTTGTTACAAGGGTTCAAGACTTATACACAAATCACGGACAGTAGATTTCACATCGACTTAAATTATGTATAAGAAGGTCAAAGTTTAATAATAAAGCATTTATAAATTCCCAAGTTGCCCTTCAGACATGTTTTTCCGTGGTAAGGGTTCGGGTTCTTTTTCGGTGGGAGGAGTCTTTATCCAAATATTCTACCGTATTTTTCCCATTGCTCACCAAACAACACCCGTCCACAGAAAAACTACATATGTCTCTTTATACTGAGTGAGCTGTTTTGTTCTATTATGA
>NC_142810.1:4066104-4156379 GCF_049724085.1 Artemia sp. Qi Xiang Cuo
TTTTTTTTTTTTTTGCAGACTGTGCTTGAAGTTTTTTCAAAAACACCCCTAAAAAAAAGGGTAATTGATATGGATATAAATTAAGCTTTTTTAACAATTAATACATGAAAAAATACTAATTTCATTCTCATATCTAAGGATTTATCGAAATTTAATAACTTTTTTCAAAAAACATCTACAAGACAAGTTGATATTTATAAAAAATCAAACAGTACATTTAAAAATATCCTATACTGATAGGTTTTTTAAGCTACTGACAACAGATTGCTTATAAGAACATAATGTCACTTAGATCTTTTGTAATGAAAGAACTTCTTCACTAAAATAATGACAAGATAATTTTTTTTTAACATAATAATGATAATATTTTTTACTCACAAAAAATTTCTTAGAATTATACATTTTTTCTATGTAAATGGTTTTTACAAAAATGACTGTAATTCTATCTCGAATATAAACTATTCAAAACTGATGGAGAATCAAATATGAAATCTGAATATATACAAAAATAATTGGCGGGTAAAAAGAGACATCGGTTTTCTAGTTTACCACTAAAAAAAGACACTGAACTTTGAAATTGCGTAATTCTTCTTGACAAAGAGTGTAATGACCGAGTGTAATTACCTGTTTACCTAACAGAAAAACCTGTTTGGTACGGGGGCGTAAGCAAATTCAATAGATGGTATATACTAACGACAACAAAAAAGAAAAGCAAAAAGGTAAAAAACACAGGTGATTAAAATCTAAAGTGCAGAAAACCAAGTAATATAGTTATTACTTGCAAAAATCTAAAGATAGCAAAATCTCATTTTATTTTTACTAACAAATAATTATTTAGCTATCTAAGATGTGGGTCGTGTGAGGCACATTAACAAATATTACAGATTCTTATCTGAAATAATTATCAAATGAAAATGTTTTTTTCATATGTGGGCTACTGATAAGACAAAAAATAAGAAGGGGAGATTGGAGGTGAATTTATTTTTTCTAGAGTGCGGTCTTGACACCCAACGGCTCTGGTAACAAGAATTACACCATTTTCCCCAATTTTTAGGTAAACGTTGAATTTTTAAACATTACCTGAATCACTATTTTCCGAATGATTTTTTTTATGTCCTAGCTCCATTTCGCATTTAAACAAGGCTTACTACCTACCATCTGTAAAGTGTATCAAAGCACAGCAATAAGTAGTAATACAAAGTGCTTTCTCAGAAGAATAGATATTTTACCCAGAGCCCTTTCCGTAGGCCGGACCTAGTTATGCACATGACTTATGGACTCTGATACACTCCCTGAAGGTTGAAGTCTATACAAAACATTGTTTTAAATGGCTCTAAGAAATCCATTAGTACAAGCCTCCTGCATGCTGAGAGATTATTAAATATGAAATGACGACCCCTAGCCTTCCTTAGAAAAGGTAGGATTTAGTGACCGTGACTGTTTAGAAAGTTGTTGTTTTTTTTTCTTAGGAATTTTCGTACAGAAACGCTTTGGAGGTAATAGTTCTGTGCATTCTGAACCTTGGCACAAATTGTGAGTCTACCTCAAAATAATAAGATAGTGGCACCTGGTGTATAATCATTTAAAGGTTTCCTTGTTGTGGTAGTCTTATTCGTGTTTCTGAATAAAGGTTTTCAGGAGCCCTATGGAGGGTAGCCGTGCGATAATTTCACAACCATTTTATATCTTTAAAGTGAAACTATATAGGCCATTTAGATTCCTTTTCCCTTTTGTTTTTAGACTTGTCTCCTTTGACTGTTGAGACTGCTTTGTCTAGGCCCGTTAACGGTCAAACTTTCTGACAAAAACCAGCGTTTACCCTCCAGAAAATTATCCCCCTGGAAACACCTCCCGCGGAAATTACCCCCTTGTAGAAGTCACCTTCTCCCCGGTAAATACCCTTCGCAAAAAATTCTCACGGAAAAGAACCCCTACAGAAATCCCCACCCAGAAAAAATCCCCCCCCTAGATAATAACCATCCTTAGAAAGTACCTCTCCTCCTGAAATATACCCCCCGCGGCTGGTTGGTCTCCAATTACTTTCGACTCCTAAAAAAATGACTAAAACTCTTAATTTCTCATCAAATGAGCACCCTCAAAAGTTTCTGCTAACATGAAGTAGAGCTAGGGGTTAAGAAGAGTAAGTCACCTTCCTAAATGGAATAATTTCTGCTCATTTTGGGGATTAATAAAACTCTTTACTTTCATAATAACAGCGTACACAAGAAGTTTTCCCAGAAATTATAAGGGATTACATATCAATTTCACATTTTTGATGTTTTTTAATCCCCCTCCCTGAAAAAAATAACCCCCCCCCCGACAGTACGCTATAACACACTAGATAGTCTATATAAATTTATACATACACCAAATTATCACCTCTCCCCTAGAACTAATTTTGTATTTATATGAAGGTTCAATGAGAGCTGGAACGTTTTGGTATTAAAATACATCCTTTGAGGCATCTCTCTCCCTAACTAACTACAAAATAATCATATAACCTCATTGTAAAGGTTTAAAGTCCTTATATACAAATGTTCGGAATTGCAAAACAACAGAGAACTTACCTAAGATAGTGAAATTTGTTTAGACATTAGAAATTTTTTGGGCTAGTTAGGGATGGAGGGAGATGCCTCAAAGGGTGCGTTTTAATGCCAAAAACCCCTATTCTCATTGAGCCTGAAGATAAATACAGAATTATTTCTAAGAAAGAGACAAGGCGGGGGAGGTAAAAATAGATTTTCAATCCCCAGGGTCGTATTCAGGACTTTTTTTCTTGGGGATTATTTATTTTGGGAAGGGGGGACTTTAAAAAACGTATCAAAAATATGAAATTGATATTTAGTTCCTCTTGATTTCAGGGAATATTTTTGGTCTTGATGATTATTTTCAAATAATGGTATCAGTGTCCTTCGTAGCTTGTAGGTTGCAAGTTTAGTAGGGCACTGCATTTGCAGCTGTGGAGTATGACTTTTGACACTTTTATTAGATAAGATTATGAAAAAAATTGTTCGGCGTAAAATGATCATAGTGTCTGTGATAGACAGTTTGAATATCTGTCATGAACATTGTTTAACATACAGTCTATCAAAGCCGTTAATAATGAGCTTCCAAAGAGGCGAGAGAAGAGCAAGGGAAGGCTTTTCGTGTTTGATCAACGGATTGAATAAGAAAATATTGTAAAATAACCTGTTCTTTTCCATTTCTGTTAGCAGAGCGACCTGATGGATATGGAATGTAATAAGGTATGGCTTGTCCAGCCTTGCTCTTTGTATGTAACCTTGCTCTTTGTAAGAAACCTTGCTCTTTGTATGATCCCAGTTGCATTGATGAATTCATAAAGCAAAATTTTGGCCAGCCAGTCATTCTTTGTCTTTACAACTTGACTTAGCTTTCTCAACCTTTCTTTCACTGTACCCAGGGCTGTATCCAGGGAGGGGGTTAGGAGTTTGAACCCCCCCCCCCCTTAAAAATTTTTTTTGTCCAATTCATAAAAACGTAATGAAAATCCATATCAACAAATTTGGATATATTTTTAAAGTTTAATGTAACCTCCCCCCCCCCCCTAAACGAAAAAGTTGAATACAGTCCTGACTGTACCCCTGGAAAATATGATTGATATAAATCTTTCTATGGTTTACTTTCATATATACTGAGGGTCTAATGAGCTACTTAAACTTCCTTATGCAATTCTTCCAGAAATTAATGTGCAAAACTTCCTTAACCCTTCGAATCTCCCCCGTTTCAGAGCCATACTTGACCACTGTTACTGCCGTGGCCTCCAATATCCTACTCATAGTTCGAAAATCATTTGACTTTCAGCTTTTTTTCATAGGCAACTCGATGTGGCCACAATGTGTTTTTTTTTTTCTTCTTTCTTCGACAGGCACTTCTTATCGAAGGAGTTGTCGTAGAAACTTCGAAAAGGGCTCTTTCGATTGGAAATTGGGATGGCTAATGCCCTTTTTAATAGTATAAAGTGATTGGAGGGCAACTAGCCCCCCCCCCCACGCCCATCATTCCCAAAAACACATCCGATCAAAATTTTGAGATAGCCATTTTGTTAAGCGTAGTTCATTTCCAAATAGAAAATATCTTTTTGAGGAGTACACTTACCCATAACCCTCGGGGCAAGGGTTTTAATTTATGCCCTGAGGGCATATAAGAACAATGTTGGCACAATGTACCATATATTATTTTTTAATTTTAGAGCAGGGCACTTCATGTGGAAGGGGTCGTCGTAGAGACTTCAAAAGGGGTTCATTCGATTGGAAATCGAGAGTTCTAGGGCCCATTTTCAATAGTCAAAAGTGATTGGGGGGCAACCCGCCCCCCCCCCCTCACGCCCATCATTCCCCGAATCACATCCAATCAAAATTTTGAAATAGCCATTTTGTTCAGCGTAGTTGATTTTCAGATAGAAAATGTGTTTTGAGGAGGACACTCCCCCACAACTCTAAGGGGAAGGGTTTTAAGTTCTGCCCTGGGGGCATATAAGGTTTTTATAGAAGGCGTTGTCGTAAAAACTTCAAAACAGGCTCATTCGATTGGAAATTCGAAGGGCTAGCGCCCTTTTTAATATTTGAAAGAGATTGGAGGGCAACTAGCCCCCCCCCCCCACACCCATCATTTCCCCAAACACATCCAATCAAAATTTTGAGATAGCCATTTTGTTCAGCCTAGTTTAAGTTATGCCCTGGGGGCATATAAGGTTTTTTTATAGAAGGCGTTGTTGTAGAAACTTCAGAACAGGCTCATTCGATTGGAAATTCGAAGGGCTAGCGCCCTTTTTAATATTCGAAAGTGATTGGAGGACCACCCCCCCCCCCATGCCCATAATTTCCACAAACACATCCAATCAGAATTTTGAGATAGCCATTTTGTTTAGCCTAGTTTAAGTTATGCCCTGGGGGCATACAAGGTTTTTCTTATAGAAGACGTTGTTGTAGAAACTTCAAAACAGGCTCATTCAATTGTAAATTCAAAGGGCTAGTAACCTTTTTGATAGTCGAAAGTCATTGGAGGGCAATTAGCCCCCCCCCCCACGCCTATCATTCCCCCAAACACATCCAATCAAAATTTTGAGATAGCCATTTTGTTCAGCATAGTTGATTTCCAGATTGAAAATATCTTTTTGAGGAGGATACTCCCCCATAACCCTCGGGGCAATGGTTTTAAGTTATGCCCTGAGGAAATATAAGAACAATGTTGACACAATGTACCATATATTATTTTTTTGACTTTAGAGCAGGGCACTTCATGTGGAAGGGGTCGCCGTAGAGACTTCAAAAGGGACTCATTCGATTGGAAATCGAGAGTTAGTAGAATGCATCTATGGAATTTGCTTGAGGCCCTAGGATTTACCATGCTATTTGCTTGAGGCCCTAGGAACATGCTATTTGCTTAACGCTCTATACCTTTTTAAAGAGAGTGAGTATCCTCTCGCACCTGTTCCATTTCTTTGAAGTATGTGCTATCAGACTGGTTTCTGATTTTTTGGACAATTGCCTTATCTCGAGAGTAGTTTGTTATTAATGCGTCGCTGCTAATTAAAGAATCGGATGCTAAACTCAGAATTGATTGATTGGCATATGGATTTATATCATTTGTGTAAAAGCTAACGCTATTTGCAAAAAAAGGGTAAGAGATTCGCGAATTGGACTATACGAACGATATTAATTGAATAATAGGGGAAAAAACAGAGCTAGATAGCATTTGCGAATTGGATTGTATGAAGGTGGAGAAAAAAGGGTTAAACTGATTATCAGTTAAGGTAACCCCTCGGGGTTGTTAACGCAGGCAATTTGTTATAAATTTGAGAAGACCTAAATATGTGAAAATAGTTAATGATGATAGAATGACGTTGTGAGTTGACCTAGCTTTATCTCTCCGATATGTGCTGTATTATACACAAGTGGGGTTTGAAAAGTGTTGTCAATTAAAAATGGGGTCTAACGTTATAGTATACTAAAAAGTTGATACTAAGAGAGATTTTGATGGCAAGAAAAGAATTTTAATAAAGAAATTCAGAACAAACCTTAGAAATCCTTGAAAATAATGTATCAAGGTATATGTGAGTACGAAACATCAAGTATCATATGCAACAACGACCCTAACCACCAGAGACCTCAACCCCCCAAAGGTCCCCTATCACCAAACTCAAAGGGCACCCCCGCCACTCTAACTTTTTGGCCCCCTCCCCCTATTTTTTTTTTTTTTTTTTTTTAACTTTTTTTATTATTTTTTTTAACATGTTATATTTTTTCAACTTTTTTTTACATGTCTTCGAATGAGACATGTTCCAAACTCAAAATCAGAATGGTATGGATATGTTAGTCGTGACCATTACTATTAGAAAAATAATGTTTGTAGTAGCACTTTTTTTTATTGGACTAAATTTTTTTTTTGACTGATATTATTCAACTTTTTTTTACGTATCTAAAAATGACATGAAATAGGCTTACGGCTCTAACAATTGTACTCTATGCTTGCTCAGAGATACGATGCGGCTTTCCCACTGGTACTTTATGGCGGGTTATCGACACTATCTAGTTTACTGCATGTATTAAATTAGTATTTTTACGCAGTGGAACGATAAACACATAAGTCATATCTTTAAAAAAAGCGAAGATGGAGCATTTTAATAAAGTGTGTTCACTTTACAATGTTATTGTAGCATTGAATGCCGACAAGGAGAAGTATTTAAACTATCAAACAAGTACAAGTGGTAGCACTATTGGAAATGTATGTATGAATTGTCATGACAGTAAGGAATTAAATTTCTTTGGAGTACCGAAAAAATTCAACTCTTATGTTGGCGGATATGCAAGATTGAGATCTCCAGAGATGTTTGCACTCAAAGAGAATGCCAACATAAAAATAATCTTTGATGATAGAGGACAACTCCTTGCTACTGTCGCAGGTAACACATTACCTACTGATACATCCTATCGTCAGCTTTCAGGTATTAGCATTCAACGGAAGATCAAAAACAGAAAGACCTACTCTTCTACTAATATCATAAACCATATCTTGTCTACGTTCCGAAACTGTTACCTGTGTAAAAATAATGTGATAATAGACAGTGAAATTGCCAGAAAAATAAAAAGGGCATTAGCAGAAAATATCCCCTTGGAATATAAAGATGAATCGGTGAAAAACAAAGTACCAGGAAACGTTACTGCCATTGATCAAACAGTCAATGAACCAAATAATACCAAAGACGAAAAGCATATTGAGCCTGTCGGTGACACACCAGTAAAAATTGTGTATGACTCAAAATGGAATAATGATTATTCTACTCATTACGAACTAAGAGAAGACAATAGCTACAATATTAAGAGAGAACATGGTGAACTATTTTATGGAACAGATTCAAAATGTTCAAAGTTGATCATTGATATTAATAATGTATCATAATATATTTTTGTATTAATATTCTACATAGCATTATTTCATTAAAAAATTTATTATGCATTACATTGTTATGTGTTTATTATTTTTAGAGTAAGCTAGCATACCAAACGTTTAGAATATCTATTAAAACATCGGAGATGTAAGAAAAGGAATTTGCATACATGTATTGTCAGACACATGGGATAACATTGACAAAATCTAGGTATCAGAATGAATAAATTCTTTTTAAACATCCGTTGATGGATATGTAATTATGAAAAAATTGACAGTAAGTAAGTAACAAACTATTTCTTGAATTCACCTCTTGGATGCACAATACAGAAATTTAATTCAGGAAACTATGAAAAAAATTGAAAAATTCTTTATTAGCATTCTTTATCGATTGAATTCCCTTCCATCACCATCCTTTGTCAGATACATCGAATAAAATTGACAAAATGTAAATATCAGAGTGAATAAATACTTTATCAACATCCTTTATCGGATACGTCGGATAAAATTGACAAAATCTTAGTATCAGAGTGATTAAAATCTAAGTATCAGAGTAATTAAATTCCATATCAACATCCCTTTCTCGGATACATGGGATAAAATTTACAAAATCTAAGTATCAGAGTTAATAAATGCATTATTAATATCATTTGTCGGGTATATCGGATAATATTAACAAAATCTAACTATTCGCTTGATTAAATTCTATATGAACATCCATTTCTGGAATTCAACGGATAAAATTGACAAAATCTAAACGTCAGAGTGAATAATTGTTTTTTATTAACATCTTTTGTCAGATACAACGAATATAGTTGACAAAAAATAAGCATCAGAGTGAATAAATACTTTATCAGCATCCTTTGTCGGATATGTTGGATACAATTGACAAAATCTACGTGTCAGAGTGAATAAATTTTTTTATCAACCCCTTTTGTCAGATACATCAAATATAATTGAAAAAGTCTAAGTATCAGATTGAATAAATGCATTATTAACATCATTATTCGGGTATATCTGATAAAATTGACAAAATCTAAGTATCAGATAGATTAAATTCTATATCAACATCCATTTCTCGAATACAACGAATAAAATTGACAAAATGTAAATTTCAGAGTGAATAAATACTTTATCAACATCCTTTATCGGATATGTCGGATAAAATTGACAAAATATAAGTATCAGAGTGATTAAATTCCATATCAACATCCCTTTTCTCGGATACATGGGATAAAATTGACAAAATCTAACTGTCGGAGTGAATATTTTTTTTTGATCAACATGTTTTGTCAAATACATCAAATATAATTGACAAAATCTAAATATCAGAGTGAATAAATACTTTATCAACATCCTTTATCAGATATGTCGGATAAAATTGGGAAAATCTAAGTATCAGAGTGATTAAATTCTGTATCAACATCCCTTTTCTCGGATACATGGTATAAAATTGACAAAATCTAAGTATCGGAGTGAATAATTTTTTTATCAACATCTTTTGTCAGATACAACGATTTTAATTGACAAAATCTAAATATTAGATTGATTAAATTCTATATCAGCATCCTTTGTTGGATATGCTGGATATAATTGACAAAAGCTAAGTGTCAGAGTGAATAAATTTTTTTATCAACAACTTTTGTCAAATATATCAACTCTAATTGACAAAATCTAAGGATCACAGTGAATAAATGGTTTATCAGCATCCTTTGTCAGATATCTTGGATTAAATCTAAGTATCAAAGTGATGAAATTCTATGTCAACACCCCTTTCTCGGATACATGGAATAAAATTGACAAAATCTAAGCATCAGAGTGAATAATTTTTTTATTTCTTATAAACATCTTTTATCAGTTACAACAAATATAATTGACAAAATGTAAGTATTATGAAAAAATTGTATGTAACTAAGTAACAAATTCTTTCTTGAATTTACCTCTTGGATACACAATACAGAAATTTAATTCAGGAAATTATGAAAAAAATGAACAAATTCTATATTAACATTCTTTATCGATTGAATTCACTTCCGTCAACATCCCTTTGTCAGATACATCGAATAAAATTGACAAAATGTAAATATCAGAGTGAATAAATACTTTATCAATATCCTTTATTTTTAAATTATACTTTTTGTATTTTGGAAAAAATATTAGCATATGTAACCCTTTATTATTTCCTTTCAGTTAAACAAGGAAAGGTAGGATATTCTTAAGAATTATCTGTCTATAGACTACAAGTGGTAAAATACAAACTTTATTTTTAAATTATTCTTTTTGTATTTTGGAAGCAATATTAGCATATTTAATCCTTTATTCTTTCCTTACAGCTAGACAAGGAAAGGTAGGGTGTTCTTAGGAATTATCTGTCCATAGACTACAAGTGGTACAAGACAAACTTTATGTTTAAATTATTCTTTTTGTATTTTGGAAAAAATATTAGCATATTTAACCCTTTATTATTTCCTTACAGTAAGACAAGGAGAGGTAGGGTGTTCTTAGGAATTATCTGTCCATAGACTACAAAGGGTAAAAGACAAACTTTATTTTTAAATTATTCTTTTTGTATTTTGGTAAAAATATTAGCATATTTAACCCTTTATTATATTCTTTCAGTTAGACAAGGAAAGGTAGGGTGTTCTTAGGAATTATCTGTCTATAGACTACAAGTGGTAAAATATAAACTTTATATTTAAATTATTCTTTTTGTATTTTGGAAAAAATTTTAGCATATTTAACCCTTTATTATTTCCTTACAGTTAGACAAGGAAAGGTAGGGTATTCTTAGGAATTATCCGTCTATAGACTACAAGTGGTAAAAGACAAACGTTATTTTTAAATTATTCTTTTTGTATTTTGGAAAAAATATTAGCATATTTAACCCTTTATTATTTCCTTTCAGTTAGACAAGGAAAGATAGGGTGTTCTTAGGAATTATCTGTCTATAGACTAAAAGTAGTAACAGACAAACTTTATTTTAAATTATTCTTCTTGTATTTTGGAAAAAATATTAGCATATTTAACCTTTTATTATTTCCTTTCAGTTAGACAAGGAAAGGTAGGGTGTTTTTAGGAATTATCTGTCAATAGACTACAAATGGTAAAAGAAAAACTTTATTTTTCAATAATTCCTTTTGTATTTTGGAAAAAAATATTAGCATGTTTAACCCTTTATTATTTCCTTTCAGTTAGACAAGGAATGGTAGGGTGTTCTTAGGAATTATCTGTCGATAGACAACAAGTGGTAAAAGACAAACTTTATTTTTAAACTATTCCTTTTGTATTTTGTAAAAAATATTAGCATATTTAACCCTTTATTATTTCCTTTCAGTTAGACAAGGAAAGGTAGGGTGTTCTTAGGAGTTATCTGTCTATAGACTACAAGTGGTAAAAGACAAACTATATTTTTAAATTATTCCTTTTTGTATTTTGGAAAAAATATTAGCATATTTAACCGTTTATTAATTCCTTTCAGTTAAACAAGGAATGGTAGGGTTTTCTTAGGAATTATCTGTCTATAGACTACAAGTGGTAAACGACAAACTATATTTTTAAATTTTTTTTTGTATTTTGGAACAAATATTAGCATATTTGACCCTTTATTATTTCCTTTCAGTTAGAAATGGAAATCAAGGAGCTCCATTAAGCCAAGAATGAGCAAAAATAAAGTCCAATAATCTTCCAAACGTAAAACTACCGCAAATCCCTATCAATAAATGAATAAAACTCAAAACGAACAGAAATTACAATAGAATGCCGAGTCAAACCCAAAACGAGCAAAAATTAACATGAGTAGGGCTAATAACCCTTATGCCTTCCCAATACCACAACACAATTTGCCCTTTACTGAAAACAAAATACTTTTGAAATGTTTTCATCTTTCTTACTTACATTAATGAAAAAATTTATAAAAACTTAACAAAGAAATGTCATATGTCCATTAAACTGACAATCCACGGTAATTTCTTTTTCAGTCAAGCGCAAATTGTTTTCTGGTCTTGAGAAGGCTCAGGGGTTATAAAAAGGCATTGAAAAGCGGATGAAGATTTTCTAGATATTTTCCAGAGAAATTGTTTACGGATTGTTCTGGGTACCCGACTGACTGCTCGTATTTCGTATTTAACAGTAGGATGTTAAATACGCTGTAAAACCGTATTTAACAGTAAGCTGTACGAAAAGTGTTTTCCAATCCAATTTTCTAGGGCTATAGTGAGAGAAAGGTTGAGATGGCTAGAATATGTTCAGTGGATGAAGGATGATAGATTGCCAGAGATTGTCCTTTTCGACCAACCTCTTAGGGTTAAACAGAAAGCAGGTCGTCCGCGGTTGGGATGGGAGGATGTCATAAAGAAAGATTTAAAGGAAATCGAAACTTCCTGGAAGGGTGTAAATAGGGTGGGTTTAAATAGATTGGGACGGAAGAGGAGTGTGCGTAGCTGTTTTGGCTGTTTGGCTTGGTGCTGCGATGAGTTGTTAGTAGTAGTAGTAGCATTGAATATTACAAATATTTTAATAAAAAATAATAAATTATTGAAAATATCAGTGCTGGCCCGGAAGTATTACGGTTTCTGCGAATTTTTCATGTGAAGATGTTCTGGCGGAATTATCCGGAGGCTGTTTTTCGCATGTTCTGATTTCTAGGAAATAATTTCCACGGAAGGAGGCATTTCTAGAGTGATCGAGAAACCGATTAGAAATTAAAGTCTTATTCAAATGAAAGAACGCTAAGGAGAATTTTTCAGACTGATTCGTCTGTAAGCAATTTTACAGGGAGAGGGATTCTCAGCGAGGATGGAACTATCGGGAGAGAATTTGACAAGGGAAAGTTTGACTTATGTAATTTCAGCAAAACACTTTTTCGTGAGAGAGAAGGTTGCCCCCTCAATATATGAAGGGTTGCCCTCTCCTTAACACTGCTCTTTACGCTAAAGTTTGACTACTTGTATCAATCTTTTAATTGAGTTTACTAAAACACGGTGGCTCTTTAATTAGAATAGGAAGCTTTTTTAAAAGTGCTAACTGCTTTGGTGTAAAGAACAAGGTAAAAAAGAGGGGGCAATCCTTCATATACGGAAAAAATCTTCCAAAATTAATATGCAAATTTTGTTTTAATGTTTTATGTACAATAGAAAGTTATATAAAAAACTTTATTAAAAATAAGTTTTTAACTGATAGTAAGGAGCGACATTAAAGCTTAAAACGAATAGAAATTAGTCAGTACATGAAAGGGGCTGTCCCCTCCTCAGCACCCTGTTCCTTACGCTAAATTTTTTATTAGTTTAAAAAGTAGAGTTGCGAAAAAGAGTCAAACTTTAGTGTAAAGGGAAAGGCGTTGAGAAGAGAACAGCACCTTTCATATACGGAAGAATTAATGTTCGTTTAAGTTTTATTGTCGATCCTTACTTTTTGCTGAAAAAGTAACCTGTAGTTTATTTCTCTTTATCTTGAGGCTGAGTCCGTGTATTTTAAAATATAGATTTTTATGGTAAGCATTTATGTCATCGAACCTTGTTTTTATATTATTCAATGTTTAAAAAAAATTGTGGAAAACGCTCTTTAATTACAATTTTTGATGCTGAACTTTGGCATAAAGTTCAGAACTAAAGTGTTTATATTTTCATTAAGTATAAAATATAGTGTTTATATTTCTTTCTGAATTAAGATATAAATCTGTTTATTGTTTTCCTGATTTAACACGACATATTAAGCTTTTAAAACAAGCAGAAAATGGAATTTCAGAATTTTTATTTAAGATCATTAATTTATTAAAAATACTCTACTCGGACAAATTACAGGATTCGTTTTGTGCCAGTGACTTAAAAAGCTTTTTGTTTGTATGTAGAACAATTTGTTTTGCAATATCAAACTAGAGATGCATAACAAGTCCTACTTGGCTTTAATAATAGAGACGAAAGTCTGTTTTTGTGTTTGATATGAAATTCTATTGAGATCCAGGGGGTATAAATCCTCCTAGAATTAGAAAAATACTTCTTTTGGTGCGTTTGAAAACCGGATTTTTCTAGTACTTTTTATTGAAACAAATTGAAAGTAGACAAAAAACGAAAGCGTCGAGGCCACTCCAGTGTGATATGGAGATACGTCATTTTGAATCCCGATTAACGATATGCTGTGTGTGGTACTTTCCCAAAAATAATTACTCTTGCGTTCAAATATTTGGTGAGTAACGTAAAGCTCTTCTATGACTACCTCTAACGGCAATTACCAACTGTTTCGTGTAATGTGTTTGCAGATTCTCTAAATCCTAAGACAACCCTTAATCCTTTAGTTCTCTAAATTAATTTATGGATTAGTTCTCAATATTAAAAAATTGTTTTGAAATAAAATTGAAAACAAGTGACAAAAAAAGTGGCATTTTTATAAGTAATATTAAATTAAAGTCACAAATATATTTATTCTGATTTTTTTTTTCTTTTGTTCCAACTTGATTTTTGTTCAAACTTAATTTTTATGTCACCAGACACAAGATGGTGTTGACAGTTTTTTTTTGTCGACACTGGTGCCAGTTCCCACTTGTATAAGTTAACCCTGCACTTTGGGCATATCCCACAAAAGACATACCGTCAATGTTTTTTTTTTCGTAATTTATCCGCTGTTGCCTAGCTCAAAACATTAGGAAACAAAAACTCTTGGAACAAACGATGTCTAATAGCTCTTGTTCATTTGAACTAAATTTTGATAAACTGCAAATTCAAATTTTCTGTTTCTTAAAAGAAGAACGCTTTTTAAATTGTTACAAAAATTTGTGAAAAGAGAGGTAATTAACGAAATTTATTGAAATAATGTTTAGATTATCAGTCTTCAGTTTTGTTTGAGGGTTTCATTTTACCACCGTTTTAAATTTTGCTATCTGTTTTTGTTCCCTTCTTGGGTTTTGGAGGTTCATTGTTTAATTTGTTGAGTAATTTGTCGAAAATGTATTTTCATAGCTTTTTAGGGGTTTTTTCCTTGTTATTTTTGTTTGTTATTGCAGGTCCTTAGACAAGTGCTGCTGAAACCCTAATGGAAACTTTAAATTCTCGTCTATCAGCAGAACATCAAAATCTCCCTGAGGCTGTTTTACCTAGGATTTCCACGTTACTTCTAGAATTTGACTCCCAGGAAGTTGATAAAGATGGCCAAGGTATAATTAAACAAAAATCGTTGTTGAATCAATTTTTAATGATAAAAAAAGCATTTGTTCCAAGGATTTTTTTTTTGTTAAGATAAAGCATAAAACATTATATATAGCTTCAAATAGCGTAACTGAAAGTTTTTACTTACATTAAAAATGTTAATAGCGTTAAATACAAAACGATTTTAAGATTTAATGTTGTACACTCTTTTTCATGTAAGCTAAAAGTTGTACAATGTTGACAAAGTACAAATTAATTTGTCACTCTAGTTTTGAGTGAGTATGAATCTGTTTCCAATCATAAACATTAACTACTAACTACTTAATATGAAAATCTGAGAATAAAACTCCAAATTTCTGAAACTCGGTTCGTAACAATCAAATTTATCACTCTTGAATTTGTTCCTGCATCATGTTAATTCTAATTTTCCAAATTTGTAGACTGATATTTGTCTGCTCTGTGGGTTTCACTCTGTCTGGGTAAATTATTCAAACAATAACCCCCTAAAATGGCACTCACAGGTCAAACGGTTATCTGGTAAGGGTGTTAGCAGTGACCTGAAGGTACAAAAAGACGATGGAACTCTTGTATCGTTCATCCGAAGTAAACAAATTCTTTGCAAATATATGTTCGACTTACTTACCAATCACCAAAACAGATGTCAAAAGTCTCATAGCTGACCTTTCAGACTACCAGCTTGCTGAGATACCTGAATATGCAATTTGTAGGGAACTGCTGAAGTTAAAGAAGAACTGTGCTCCACATCCCAGAGAAAGGCCAGTCAAACTTCTAATTGAATATACACCATTCCTGGCTAAACCTTTAGCGTCAGTAATTAATGAGTTCTTCAGAGATTAAATCTTTCCTCAAGCATGAAATAGAGCATATGTCCTGGTTATACCTAAAATGAAGTACCCAAAATCATGTGAACAAATCTGCTCAGTTTCAATAACTCTGAATCTCGCAAGGTCGTTGAGTAATTTACATATCGCAAACTCTTGACGCAAATTAACCCTTTTCTAGACCCTTTCCAGTATGGGGGTTTGAAAAGAATCAGCCCTACCCATTACCTCGTCTGTCTCTATCACCTGATAACTGAATGGCAAGACAGGGGAAACACCTTAATAGACCTCCTGCTCGCTGATTACCGTAAAGCTTTCGATTTAATCTTCCATATCAATGCTGTACAAAACCTGAAACAAATAAGGGCTAGAAAACAGACTCCGGTGTTGATAGTCGATTTCCTCAGAAGCCGTACCAGCGTGTATTTTGAGCTTTTTGCCGGAGATATCAACTCTGAATGGGCTGAAATACCGAGTGGTGCTCCCCAATATACAAAGCTGGCTGCCTTACTCTTCTTGACTGATCAACTACGTTTACTTTGACTTTGATGAACACTTTAAATACGTCGA
This sequence comes from Artemia sp. Qi Xiang Cuo, assembly GCF_049724085.1. NCBI lineage: Eukaryota > Metazoa > Arthropoda > Branchiopoda > Anostraca > Artemiidae > Artemia > Artemia sp. Qi Xiang Cuo. The sequence goes on from NC_142810.1 coordinate 4,082,060, forward strand.
TGATCTGTCCGCCTTGCTCAAATTTCTCGTAGATAAATCTCAAGCAATACCCCAGTTCCAAAGTGAATTAAAAGACAGTTTCTCTGATTAGTGCAGGAATAATAGACTTAAAATTAACGTCAATAAAACAAAAGTGATGCGCTCTGATACGCTTAAAAGGGACGTAGCTTGTCCTGAACCCTGGTTCTCTGCTACTTCAACTGAAATTATTCTTGGTGTGACTGTCAATACTAACTGTTCGTTCAGCTACCATGTTGCTAACCTTGTGAAAAAAGGCAACTACGCTTTGCTATCACTGACTTAAAAGTCAGATAAACTTGGATCAAACAATGTCTAATAGATCTTGTTTATTTGAACAAAGGTCTGATCAAGTTCATATTCAAATTTTATGTTTTCTTTTTCTTAACAGAAGAACGCTTTATAAACTATTTCAATATTAAAATTCGTAAAAAAGGAGGTAATTAATGGGATTTATTGATATAATGTTTTGATTATCACTCTTGAGTTTGTTCGAGGCTCTTGTTTCACCACTCTTAAATTTCGCTATCTGTTTTTGTTGCTTTCTTTTGTTTGGGAGCTTCTTTGTTACTGAGTGATTTGTTAAGCAAACATCCGCCCAGACACCCAGGTAAAGAGATTGAGAGAGATAAAAACACATACAAATACATACATTAAGACATATAAACCGACAAAGAAGGCACTGGGACAAGCAAACACCCTACCAGACATACAGGCAAAAAGAGTGAGAGAGACATAAACAAGTACAAATATATAGATTCAAACATGCAAACCGACAAAGACAGGCACTGAGATAAGCAAACAGCCGTCCAGACACACAACCAATGGAAGCAAGAGACCAAAAACACATACAAATACATAGATTAAGAGATACAAACCGAAAATGACAGGCACTGGGACAAGCAAACATCCACCAGACACAAGTTGACAGAAGTTGGGTTAACCTAGGTTCACTCAGAGTGGCGCGCCACTCTATGTTATCCTAAATTAACCCACCTTTTTGCATGTCTCTCTCACTATGAGTGTGTGTCTGAGCGGGTGTGCTGCCATCTATAATTGATCTAACCTAAATTCAACGTAATGATGCATAAAGTTATTGGCCCAGAAAATAGGTGTTGCCTCAAAACCAGTCTGTTTGCTTCTCCCCGTGCCTGTCTTTGTCGGTTTGTACGTCTGAATCTATACTCTCACTATCTTGTACATGTGTGTCTGGGCTGGTGTTTGCTTTTCCAGTGCCGGTCTTTGTCTGGGCAGGTGTTTGCTTGTCCCACTGCATGTCTTTGCTGATTTTTACGTCTGATTCTATATGTTTGTATATGTTTTTGTCTCTCTCTCTCTTTGCTTGTGTGTATGGGCGGATGTTTGCTTATCTCAATGCCTGTCTTTGTTGGTTTGTATGTCTGAATCTATATATTTGTGTGTGTGTTTTTTTCTCTCTCACTCTTTTTGTTTGTATGTCTGGGCAGATGTTTGCTTATCCCAGTGCATGTCTTTGTCGGTTTGTATGTCTTAATCCATGTATTTGCATGTGTTTTTATCTCTCTCACTCTCTTTGTCTGTGTGTCTGGGCGGGTGTTTGCTTATCTCAATGCCTGACTTTGTTGTTTTGTATTTCTGAATCTATATATTTGTATTTGTCTCTCTCACTCTCTCTGCCTATGTGTCTGGGCAGGTGTTTTCTTATCCCAGTGCCTGTCTTTGTTGGTTTGTGTGTCTGAACCTATACATTTTTATGCATTTTTGACTCTCTTACTCTCTTTGCCGATGTATCTGGATGGGTGTTTGCCTCTCTCTGTGTCTGTCATTGTCAGTGTTCACGTCTGAATCCATACCCTCACTCTCATTGCTTGTGAATCTGGATGAGCGTTTGCTTCTCTCAGCATCTGCCTTTGTCAGTTTGTATGTCTCAAACTATCTATTTGCATGTGTTTTATCTCTCTCACTTCCATTGATTGTGCGTCTGGGCGGGTGTTTGCTTATCTCACTGCCTGTATTTGTCGGTTTGTATGTCTGAATCTGTATAGTTGTATTTGTTGTTGTCTCTCTCATTCTCTTTGCCTGCGTCTAGGTGGGTGTTTGCTTGTCTCAGCGCATGAATTTGTCGGTTTGTATGTCTGAATCTATATAATTGTATGTGTTTTTGTCTCGCTCACTTCCTTTGCTTGTCTATGTGTGTCTGGGCGGGTGTTTGCTTATCTCAATGCCTGTCTTTGTCGGTTTGTATGTCTGAATCTATGTATTTGTGTGTGTTTTTATATGTCTCACTCTCTTTGGCTCTGTGTCTGGGCGGGTGTTTGCTTATCTCAATGCCTGTCTTTGTTGATTTGTATGTCTGAATCTATATATTTGTATGTGTTCTTGTCTCTCTCACTTCCTTTGCTTGTGTTTTGTCTGTGCGGATGTTTGCTTCTGTCAGTGTCTGTCTTTGTCGGTTTTAATGTCTGAATCCATACTCTCACTCTCTTTGCTTGTGAATCTGGGTGGTAGTTTGCTTCTCTCAGTGTATGTCTTTGTCGGTTTTTACGTCTGAATCGATACTCTCACTCTCTTTGCATTTGTTTCTTGGCCGATTTTTGCTTATCCCAGTGCCTGTCTTTGTCGGTTTATATCTCTTAATCTGTATATTTGTATTTGTTTTGCCTCTCTCCCTTCCTTTGCTTGTGTGTGTCTGGGCGGGTGTTTGCTTCTCTCAATGCCTGTCTTTGTCAGTTTGTATGTATTTGTATACGTTTTTTATATCTCTCACTTTCTTTACCTGTGAATCTGGGTGGGTGTTTTCTTCTCCCAGTGTGTATCATTATCGGTTTGTACGTCTGAATCTATACTCTCACTCTCTTTGCTTTTGAATCTGGGTGGGTGTTTGCTTGTCCCAGTGTCTGTCTTTGTCAGTTTTTATGTCTGAATCTATACTATCAATCTCTTTTTCTTTGTGTCTGGGAGGATGTTTGCTTGTCCCAGTGCCTGTCATTGTCGGTTTGTATCTCTTAATCTATGTATTTGTATGTGTTTTTGTCTCTCTCACTGTCTTTGACCGTATATCTGGGTTGGTGTTTTCTTCTCCTAATGTTTGTCTTTGTCGGTTTGTAGCCCTGAATCTATACTCTCACTCTCTTTGCCTATGTGTTTGGGTAGGTGTTTGCTTGTTCTAGTGCCTGTCTTTGTTGGTTTTTACGTCTGAATCTATATGTTTGTATATGTTTTTGTCTCTCTCTCTCTCTCTCACTCTCTTTGCCTTTGTGTCTGGGAGGATGTTTGCTTGTCCCAGTGTATGTCATTGTCGGTTTGTATCTCTTAATCTATGTATTTGTGTGTGTTTTTTGTCTCTCTCACTTCCAATGGTTGTGTGTCTGGACGGTTGTTTGCTTATCTCAGTGCCTGTCTTTGTCGGTTTGTATGTCTGAATCTATATATTTGTACTTGTTTTTGTCTCTCTCATTCTTTTTACGTGTATGTCTGGGCGAGTGTTTGCTTGTCCCAGTGCCTGTCTTTGTCTGTCCTAATCAATGTATTTGTATGTGTTTTTATCTCTCTCACTCTTTTTACCTATGTGTCTGGGCGGATGTTTGCTTCTCTCAGTGCCTGTCTTTGTTAGATTTGTATACCTTAATCTATGTATTTGTATATGTTTTTTGTCTCTCTCACTTCCATTGCTTGTGCGTCTGGGCGGGTGTTTGCTTATCTCAGTGCCTGTCTTTGACGGTTTGTATGTCTGAATATATATATTTGTATGTGTTTTTGTCTCTCTCACCTCCTTTGCTTGTGTGTGTCTGGGCAGTTGTTTGCTTGTCCCAGTGTCTGTTTGTATGTCCGAATCTGTGTATTTGTATTTGTTTTTATCTCTCTTACTCCCTTTATCTATGTGTCTGGGCGAATGTTTGCTTCTCTCAGTGCCTGTCTTTGTCGGTTTGTATGTCATAATCTATGTATTTGTATACGTTTTTACACCTCTCACTTTCTTTGCCCGTGTATCTGGATGGGTGTTTGCTTTTCCCAGTGCGTATCTTTGTCGGTGTGTACGTCTGAATCTATACTCTCCCTCTCTGTGCCTGTGTGTCTGGGTGCGTGTTTGCTTGTCCCACTGCCTATCTTTGTCGGTTTATTTGTCTGAATCTATGTATATGCTTGTGAATCTTGCTTCTCTCAGTGTCTGTCTTTGTCGGTTTGTATGTCTTAATCTATGTATTTGTATGTGTTATTGTCTCTCTCACTTACGAGGGTTCGGTTATACGCTGGTCATTGCCTGTGTATCTGGGTGGGTGTTTGCTTCTCCCAATGTTTGTCTTTGTCGGTTTGTACGTCTGAATCTATACTCTCACTCTCTTTGCATATGTGTCTGGGCGGATGTTTGCTTTTCCCAGTACTTGTTTTCGTTGGTTTGCATGTCTGAATCTATATAGTTGTATTTGTTTTAGTCTCTCTCTCAGTCTCTTTAACTTTGTGTCTAGCCGTGTGTTTGCTTGTCCCAATGCCTATCTTTGTCGGTATGTAAGTCTGAATCTATGTATTTGTATTAGTTTTGGTCTCTCTTAGTCTCTTTGCCTATGTGTCTGGGCGTGTGTTTCCTTCTCCCCATGCCTGTCTTTGTCGGTTTAAATGTCTGAATCTATGTATATGGTTGTGTTTTTGTCTCTCTCTCTCTCTCTCTCTCTCTCTCTCTCTCTCTCTTTAGCGTACCCTATAAATAATGGAAATATAACAAAGTAATAGCTAACATATTTTTAATGAAATAATGACATATATGATATTAATATAAATATATGGTAGATACATTATTATACATTATTAATATCAATGATCAACTTTCGACATTTTGAATCTGTTCCATAAAATAGTTCTCTATATTCTCTCTTGATATTGTAGCTATTGTCTTCTCTTAACTCGTAATCAGTAGAATAATCATTATTCCATATTGAGTCATACACAATATTTACGGTGTGTCACCGAGAGGCTCAATATGCGTTTCGTCTTTGGTATTATTTGATTCATTGACTGTTTGATCAATGGTAGTAACGTTTGCTGGCAATTTGTTTTTCATCGATTCATCTTTACATTCCTTATTGATATTTTCTACCAATGCCCTATTTATTTTTCCGGCAATTTCATTATCTATTACAACATCATTTTTACAAAGGTAAAGGTTCCTTCACATTGAAACGTAAGAAATTACGTTATGTCGTTAAGTTACGTTACGTCTCTTAAGTTATGGAGCCCTTTTCACACTATTACGTCCACTTTCACATACAAACCCATAATCCTCTACATAAAAATCCATAATTTCGTCACTATCAGCAGCAGCGGTTTTTTTTGAACTAGCAATATGTGGAACGGTGAAGACTCAAGCAGCTCTGATGATGAAATTTTGATGCTTTCTGCAGCTCTTTTGTGTGTAAAAGGAAAAAGCCCAAAGAAGAAAAAGAAAAGAGACTATTGGGTCAGACCTATTTTTACATCTGAAAACAGAGATGCATTTGGACAGTTGAACCTTCTACAAGACATGATTCTGTGTGATGATGAAGAAAAGTTTTTTAATTTTACCCGTTTTTCAAGAAGTGAATACCTTGACATATTTGAGCAAGTCAAAGATAAAATTCGGAAGCAGGATACAAACTTTCGAAGAGCTATTTCTCCTGAAGTCAAGCTGGCACTAACTTTGAGGTACCTGGCAACAGGAGCCTCCATGACTTCATTGCATTACGACTTCCGTCTGGGAATCTCTACAGTTAGTGGAATTCTAAGTGAAACTTTAAAGGCTGTTTTTGATAGTCTGTCACCAACTTACCTGCAACCACCCTCAAAAAGTCAAATGGAAAAAATTGCAGACGATTTTCTGAAGAAATACAAAATGCCAAATTGTGTAGGTGCAATAGATGGGAAGCACATAAGGATGCAGTGTCCAAACAAAGGTGGATCTCTGGACTTCAACTACAAAGGTTTCCATAGCCTTGTACTACTGGCTGTCTGTGATGCCAGTTATAAATTCAGCTTTACTGATGTAGGCGCCTATGGCAGTGAAAGCGATGGTGGCATATTTGCAATATCAGATTTGGGAAAAGCCATTGAAAACGGAAGCATACAGTTTCCTGCAAACAAATTGCTACCAGGCTCAGATATAGCTTTTCCCCACTTCTTGATTGGTGATGAAGCGTTTTCACTGAAACCATACATAATGAGAGCATATCCTGACAAAAAACTGAATGATCAACAGAGGATATTTAATTATCGATTAAACTCGGTCAGGAGGATAATAGAAAACAGTTTTGGGCTTCTATCACAAAGATTTCGCATATTTAGAACAGAGATAATAGCCCAGAGAGAAAAAGTTTGTCAAATTGTGCAGACAGCAATCTGCCTTCACAATTTCCTTATTGTCAATAGAGGTGTCACTCCTGAAGGTAGCTCTTCAGCATCATCTGATGGCTTGGGAGATATACGCCTGGCCACTAGCAACCACAGCTCAAGACCTACCCGAAACCTACGAGACAAGTTGGCAGACTATTTCATGACTGAAGCTGGTTCAGTGAGAGGACAAATGCAGAGGGCATTTCAAGGCTCATTTTGATTAGTCCCGATATTTTACTTTTTTTTTTCCTTTAATTAATTTTGTAAACTGTTTATGGATGACTGCAACAAAGAATTAAAGCAAAGAATAATCTCAGAAAGGTTATTAACATTATTTCAATCTCGTTTACAAAAAAATATATGAAAAAGGTAACTTCAATTACAAAAGAAGCTCATTCTGTATGCAATGTATTTTTCTTTCTATAATTCCTGATGATACTCAGAATCTCAAGTTGACAGTCCAGTTTGTCTTCCTGCGCCACTTGCTTGAAATGGGGTAAGATCGACTGAAGGAACATGAAATCTGGATCTGAAGTGGGACCACTTGTGTCATCTTTCTTTCTCTTTGAAGAAATTTTTTCAACAAGGTAGTTCTTCAGGGTTTCCTCTAGCTCACTGCTGTCTTCCTTCACTTTAGAAGAAGTACTGACTCCTGATCTCTTTCTCTTAACATGATGAACAGGACCAGGTGATACTGGGAATTCCTTTGGTAGGTTCTCCTCTTTCGACAAGTTAGCAGACCCTGGATCGCAACTTTCCTGTAATAAATCTTCTGGGGAATAAATAATGAAAGTACGTTCAATCTCTTTATCAGATTCTATTTCGGTAACTTCTCCTTGAGTATCACTTGAAGCATATGGCTGGATCTCGTCAGTATAATCAGTCATCATTGGCTTAGGTTGATTAACATTGCTGAAGGTTTTTCTATTTCTAGGCACAATCACATCTTTCAAAAAATCCATCGCAATCAGCATTTTTACCTCTCCCGGCTTTATGTCGACATCTGCTAGACCAGATCCACTTGGGGGTTTCAAGTTTTTCTTGATCCTAGAATATCTTTCCCGAAGGCCGGTCCATCTTTTCATCAGGTCCTCAACTGCAATGAAAGAAATATCTGTAAAACAAGTAACAATTCAAACAATGCAGAGGTGTCATTTGCTGAAACCTTGGGAGGGACCAGGACCTGGAGCTTAGCCCTCCTATTTTTGGCCGCGAAGCGGCAGCAATTATAAAAATAGATCACTAAAAAGTGTATTATTCCTACATTTGCCTCTTAGACACCTATTTTAGAGAAGAAAATAACTTATAACAAATATCGTGCCGTGAGGTGTCTGAGTTTTCAAAAGTTCAGTATTAGGAAGTATCATTTTGTCTATTTTCTAATAAATGAACTGGATAAATCGCCTCCCCCTATAATCCTTCTTTAATAGTAATGTTAAATTTAAAACTGAGATCGATTTGGATTTTGTTGTAGTTAAATTGATTTTTCCACAAAAGTTGAGGGAAAACAATCTACTAATTGCTTACTGGGGTTATAGGCTAATAGACTTATTAAATAAACAGCAATAGGAAGCATCTTGCAATGAAAGACAACTTGGCCAGTTAGAGTGCTATGTAAAGTTTAATCCAATGGCAAAGGCAAATTAGAGTGCTATGTAAAGTTTAGATATAACCACTAATCTTCTAGGAGCTATGGATACAATCTGGATTTGCAATTTGAAAAGCTTTGGCATAGGCTACTAAGTTTATTTATTGCAAAACATTGATCTCCATGTTGATCTACTAAACTTAAAACTTGTCATTTATAGCATCATAAAGAAGTACAGAGCTACTCATTGTCTAAGCATGTTATTACTTTAAGGGCTTGAATTTATGCCACTGATGTTAATACCTATTTGTATTCAGCGTTGCATTATAATATAGTACAATATTGAAATCAGTGGTCACTTACAGAAGTTTAAAAAAATCAATCAAATGGCAGCAATTTACTCTATCTTGAAAAGCCAGGGAGATAAAAGTGGCATTTTGGCATGCAGGTTTGCTTATAAGGTATTTTTGCTCTAGTATCCAATGGCAAAAAGACAAAATCCAAAGACTGAGGGCAAATCTGTGATTTCCATCACAGCTGAAAAAAAACTTTGGTAAAGGTGCAGTGTAGCTCCCCCTGATAAAAACAGCTTTTTTCTAAGGGTCTATTATTCAATCAATTGGGTTGTAAAGTTGCACAGATTGCAGCAAACATCCAGTAGAAGCAGAATGCAAACAACAGACTTCTTACTGTATATTGCAGTTCTATTTGTAGGGCCTCTCCACCCTATACTACAGGGGGAGCTACACTGCACCTTTACCACCATAAAAACTTTGGTAAAGGTGCAGTGTAGCTCCCCCTGATAAAAACAGCTTATTTCTAAGTGTATATTATTCAATAAATTGGGTTGTAAAGTTTCACAGATTGAAGCAAACATCCAGTAGAATCAGAATGCAAACAACAGACTTCTTACTGTATATTGCAGTTCTATTTGTAGGGCCTCTACGTAAGTCCATCTGCTTTTTATCGTACAAAAAAGGACGTTGTTTGACAAAGTCAATTATTTTTTCATCAAGGGAGTCCATTTATCCCACAAAGCTTGAAACTTTTGCGTAACGTAACGTAAAAATAGAGCCCGACTCTATTTTCTATGTTCGTTATGCTATGTAAAAAATCCTACGTTACGTCGAACGTAAGAGAACATAACGACCAAAACATAACGTAACTTCTTGATGTGAAAGGTTACATAAGACGCATAAGGCAGTGTGAAAGGCATGACGTAGCAATGTGAAAGCACCTTAACAGTTTCGGCACGTAGACAAGATATGGTTTATGATATAAGTAGAAGAGTAGGCCTTTCTTTTCGTCGTTGCTTTCATTTGAATGCTAATACCTAAAAGATGACGATAGGTTCTATCAACAGGTAGCATGTTACTGGAAGTACTAGCAAGAAGATACCCCTCTTCATCAACTATTATTTTTATTTTAGGGTTCTCTTTGAGTGCAATCATCTCCGGAGATCTCAATCTCGCAAATCCGCCATTTGTACAAAGGAATTATTTTGGTACTCCAAAGAAATTTAATTCCTTACTGTGATGACAATGCACGCATACGTTTCCGATAGTGCTACAACTTGTACTTATTTCATAGTTTAAATACTTCTGCTTGTCAGCATTCAATGATACAATAACACTAGCATGTGAACACACTTTCTTAAAATGCTTCATCTTCACTTTTTTAGAGATATTAGTTGTGTTTATCGTTCCACTGCGTAGAAAACACTGATTTAATGCATGCAATAAACTAGGTAGTGTCGATAACCGGCCATAGGGTATCAGTGGGAAAGCCGCATCGCGTCTCTGAGCAAGCATAGAGTAAAATTTTTAGAGCCGTAAGCATATTTCATGTCATTTTAAGATACGTAAGAAAAAGTTGAATAGTTTCGAAGTCCAAAAAATTTTTAGGTACTACTACAAACATTATTTTTCTAATAGTAATAGTCACGACTAAAATATCTATACCATTCTCATTTTGAGTTTCGAAAATATTAAATGTGGTTTTTGTTTAAGAATTGTTTTATGTCACTCTAACCCATGTAAAAAAAAAGTTGAAAAATATCATGTTAAAAAAATAATAATAAAAAATACCATGTTAAAAAAAGGGGGGAGGGGGGCAAAAAGTGGGGGGGGGGGTCCCTTGGAGGTTGGGGATAAAGAAGCTTTGGAGGTTGAGGTCCCTGGGGGTTAGGGTCATTGGTGCTTACGATCCTTGACGGTTCATACTCATATACACCTCACTACTTGATTTGCAAGGATTTCTAAGGGTTGTTCTGAATTCCATTATTAAAATTCTTTTCTTGCCATCTACATCTCTATTAGTATCAACTTTTTAGTATACTACAATTTTAGACCGTATTTTAAATGGACAACACTGTTCAAACGCTACTTGTGTGTTATACAGAAAACATCGGAGAGGTAAAGCTAGGTCAACTCACAAGGTCATTTTATCATCATTAACCATTTTCATAGATTGATGTTGTTCCAAATTTATAACAAGTTGCCTGAGTTAACAACCTCTTTGGGGCTACCTTAACTGGTAATCAGTTTAACCCTTTTTTAGCATCTTCATACAATCCGATCACCAATTAAGATCATTCCCACTCCTATTATTCAATCATCAATTAAGATCCTTTTTTCGCAAATTGAGTTAGCTTTTATGCAAAATGATATTAAAAAAAACACGATTTTTTTCCAATACAACTGAAACCCACATTTTTATATAAATCCCATTAAGCTATTGAACACCTTTTACCAAGATCTTTTGTAGGCGTCAAATCTATTACGTATCTGCATATATTCTTTGTACAGTTGATAGTAATTTATTCCCATATACCATCATTAAACCTACCATTGAATGCTAATAGCCGAAAGCTTGGCTGTTACCCATTTTACAGAAAAGTCCAATAATCCTTTGAATACAATGAAAATCACTCCTTATATTTAAATCCAATTACTAATCAAGTTACCGTACATGGAGTAGCCTCCACTCTCTCTGATTGGCCCCAAAATATGAGTGTTGCCTCATAAACCTGTCTGGTAAGGCATGTTCTGTTCGTAGTAATAGGTGACTGTCCTTGGTAAGGCAAGTATCCTTGAAACTGTGCACATATTCTTGTGTAATTCCTTGTGTTCATCACGTAGCAATATAGAATACTACTAAGGAAGCAGCATTACTCTCTATTTGATAAGATTATTCTACCTTATAACCGAATGACTAGATCAGAGAAACAGTGTTGTGGGCTTGTTTTTAGCTGATTATCGAAAAGCGTTTGACCTACTCCGCCATATCACCGCTACCGAAAACTGAACAGTGATGGGTGCGAAAAGCATATTCTACAACTTTTTCTAGGTTTTCTTCGCGACCGATATCAGCGTTTTTATGAACTTTACCCTGGTTATCTCGACTCGGAATGGGCCGAAATAACACGCGGTGCACCTGAATTCGCAAAACTTGCAGCCATGTTGTTTCTAGTGCTGATATATTCCACACTTTCGGAAGTTAACGATTGTCTTATATACGTTGATGACTTATCCATTTTGCTAAAAAACCTAATAGACAAGCACCAAGTCATTCTTCTTTTTTTTTCACTGAGATTTTTCTCTTTGTTGGTTTTAAGTCATTCTGTACTTCAGCAGTGACCTCGAATCAACTTTCGTCGGTCAGTGTGACACATATGGGATACAAATTAACGGGAATAAAACAAAAGGATGAGGTTCAACCCTCTAAAACATGATCTCTTGTATCCTGAACCATAGTACCCAAAAATCTCAACTGGCATACCTGTGTTATGTGCAGCTATTACTTCATTGCACATGTCTGTCCTGGGGTCTACAAGTTCACAATACAGAACAACACAGTAGTGATATTGAAACTGTGCACAGACGTGCTGCAAAAGTCACACTCGGTGAAAATTATGTGTCTTATGAATCTGCTTTCAAGTCACTAAAAATGCCTTCTCTCTGTGAGCGCAGATATGAACTTATCCTCAAGTTTCGACACTCACTACTCGCGAGTCAGAAACACCGTTCGTTGTTGCCACCTTCTTGTAAAAAGCGTCTGCCTAGCCGAAGCAGGAATCAAACCGAACCATGTACATTTCGTGTCAGTCGTTTTACGAACTCAGTTGTTCATTTTTTGTCAGTACATTTAATCGCTCGTAATTTATTCACCTTGCAATTTATTGACATTGTAAAAAAAAATAGCGTAATTTAATTACGGTCTTTCACCCCCTAGAAGGGTGAAGTTCTTGTATTTAACAGCAATGTTAGAGATAGTGTACCAGTTAATGTTACTTTCGGATCCAATACTTATAATTTTTCGCCTAGAATTATGTACCTCGACCTTCTAATATGTAGGGACCTAAATAAAAACTTGTATGGCTCTTCGCTGATGAAGCACATAGCGCTTATTGAATCCTTGTATCAATGAAGTGCTATTTTAACCGCTTTTTACTCGTTCGTGGACATAATGCTTCTATTGTGCCACATATATCAGCCCTAGCTCCGTTTCGAACAAAATGCGGATTGACAATATGTAGCAAAATAAGAAAATATCTTCTAAGCATGGCTAACCCCTCATCACTGTAACTAATCACTGCGTTAGGTTTATAGAGGCATTTGACCCAATCCAATCTTCATTGTATGCCATAATAACTGGAGTGCTTTTTTACATTGTTATTTTTGCCAAATTATGGATAATAGTTCTGTTCGTGTACATGTTTTTATTTGTGTTGTTGGGTTCGTGTTGTCAAGTTCTGTTTTTTGCACTTTGTTGTCCTTTTTTCTACTTCATTTATAACATTTTGTAAGCTTGATATTGGGTAATAAAAATAATAATAAGTAATGTAGGCACATGCGTGGGATCCTCCACCCCTAAAAAAATCAACTCTAGTTGATCATTTTCCAAGTTCAATTACTTTCCTTGGTGAGAGTATGAACATGTTGTCATAGCCTATTTTTAGTATTACAGATTGTCATCATTTTACAAGTGAGTTTAGATTTTTTGAATGAAAAAGAACCGTTTTGATCTCATCAGAAAACAGAAACTTTTAGTGTTTGCAGAAAAATTAATTTAATCTTCTTTTCATACAAAACGGTTCTTATCCATCAAGATAATTCCATGGTGTTTTGCAAAAAAGGCCTAAGTCCACTTTCCCTAATTTTACAGGAGCGCAAAATTAAAATAAAAAATGTACAATGAAAAAATATTTCTCATAAATCAGTTTAAAAAACTTTAAACTTTATAGACTGATTCCTACCTAACTTTTCAATCAGAATTCGCTAAAAATGTCCAAATTACTGAACTGTTCGTTACGTAGAAGATAAGGGACTTTTGCTTTTTTTACATCTTTTTGGAACAACTTATAACTCGGTCAGAATCAAGGATAAGCTCTATTTTGAGTAGACCAATCGATAGATCTCTTTCGCACCATATACTGAACCCATTTCGGAGAAAGGTGGACTTGCACCATTTTTTCAAAACGCCACGGAATTGGCTCCACGGGGGTAAGGTGCTGAAATAGACAAGAAGCAGAATCTTTCAGACAACATGAATACAAAACAAATGGATAAAATCAAAAACATACCAAAACAGCTGGATCGCATAAAACAGTTTAGGTATAATTCTAAAAGCCTTGAGGTAAGGAGGGACCCTTTCCGCATATGCCCCTAAATGCTTATAGTGACAACTCACCAAACGCTGTGAAATCATTGACTTTTTAAATGGGAGAAGATTACACCAGGTGAATTCGACAAGGATGAGAAAAATGAAGAAATCATTGGAAAAATAATCACTTTTCTAAAGAAGATAAAAAGAGGTTGTAAACTATGAAATTGCAAAATGAATATGTAAAATTAATTGTCAAAAGCATTGTGGTTGTCAAAAGCATTGTGAATCATCCCATATGAAGAACATTGAGGCAGTGAATCGAATAATTACAACACAGTTCCCAAAACATAGACCAGGAAGAGACCCTATAATCCTCACCATGCTTTTGACCATGGGCCTGAGGTTAACACAGCTACGCACGCTTCTCCTCCACCCCAATTTATTCAAGTTTCACTCTTTTATTCTATCTCCTGAATTACCAAATTTCTTTAAATCACTCCCTATGACCTCTTCCGCCCCATTCAGCAACGACCTGCTTTTCATTTGACTCCCGGATAATAGGTCGAAATGCGCAAGCTTTGGCAATCTTTCATCGTTAAATGTAGAACGTGACCTAGCCATCCGAAGATTTCTTTCATTATAGCCCTAGATTGTAGGATTGCCCAATATTGTGCGGTCAGTCAAATGTGTATCTTTCAAGACTGTCCTTAGACAATTCATCTAGAAAATAATTAACAAATCTCTCTCCGCCTTTGAAGCACCCGCGTGTCAGAACCATTCTTGACTTTCCTCTTTACTGAGGTTTTCCTTATTTTCCAAAGTGAGGTTTGAAGTTTTCCAAAATTTCTTTACAATTCATTTTACCCAGGTAAGTGGATATCTACTTGATTAATTTTTTACATCGTCTAGAATCACCCCTATCTTTCTCAATCCCTAGTCAAAGTGACCTAATCTCCATAACATTTATTTTCAGGGCTCTTCTTGCACCTTGGACTCTCAAATTTTCTAAAAATTAATTTATTATCTTAAATTTTACCCAGTACATTCAAATCTTCTACGGGAGGCAAATAGTATATTGTTATGCATTTTTTTTTTTGCAGCTTGCATCACAAGCCATCTAGAAAAAGGAGCCTAAAATGAAGAATTTAAATATTAACAATATTCAAAGGTAATATTTACAAAGATGATTTATAAACGTCAACTATGTTGATTGGTAGACAGTTTCAAAAGGAACATATATGAATAGATTTACAGAAGCACCACCAGTAGGGCACTTCAGTTTATTTTGGGGGAGGGGGGGGCAAAATTGCAAAAGCACAAAAAATCCGCAATTGTATAAAAACTATACAAAAGATGTGGTTTTTGGGAGTGTGGACCTGGTCCCACTTCAAATCTTTGTTTTTAAAAAAATGTATTTCGCACAATACACTTGTTTTTCGGCCTTTTAAATTACTTACATAAAAGGAAACAATTTATAAAAGGAAAAAATAAAGCAATAAAAACCGAGAAAATAGGAATATATTAACCGTAAAATGACTACTTTCACTGTAACCAAGCTCCTTTCTGAATATTGTACACATTTTTAGTCACCTCTGTCACAATCAAAAAGCAACTGGAGGAGTCCTTTCATTTCAGTTCTCATAATTTATATTTTAAATTACCAAGCACAGAAAAAAACTTCATTTTTGAAATGGATTCAGTAGAAAATAACACATCCATATAGGTCTTAGAAAACCAGAGAACTCAATTTTTAATGAAAGAACCTCCATATGCCATCATGAAGCTTGAGTTCCTGACCGACACCGATTCAGAAAATAAGGAATCGTATGTGAAACATCCGCGGAAAATGAGCATAAAAATGTATTATCATGGAGATCTAGAAAGGATAAATTTTCCGAGCGATTTAGCAAAAGATAAACACTTCTTCTTCCTTTTTATACTCCTGTTTTTATCACGAAGTTAATTCCGATTAATCCCCGCGGATTTTCAACTATATTTTTAAGCATGAACTTTTAAGCATACATGCTCTAGTTTTAACGCCAAGAAAACATAAATCATCAATGTGGTCAGACATCCTCACCAGGATCAATAATGTTTGGATAAACAGAATTAGGATGCGGGCTAATAATAAACTTAATAGCTCCTCAAGTTTTACTCGAGTTCCTTTCAAAACCCTTTAACTTATTCTAATAATACTCTTGTTGTTCACCTAAGGATAAAACCACTGCATTGAACTGGAAAAGGAGCAATGTTTAAACTCAATCTCTATCACCAGGGTTGCCACCCGGAGACAAAAATCACTAGATTCTAGTGATTTGCTGGTTGATTTAGTGATTTTCATCAATAATCTAGTGATTTATGTACAAATTCAATAATTTTTTAGTTTTTGCAATATAAAATCCCTAAAATAGTGTTAAATCACTAGGGGTGGTAACACTGTCTGTCACAAGTCAATTGGGTATTTAGAGGCATTTATTTTTAATCCGAAGAGTAGGACTAAGGTCCTATTTAGGACATTTTCTATCCGTTTTGAATTTTATTGTTACTGTATATTATCGTATCCAAAAATTTTCGTTGGTTTAAATTATGTTCGTTTTTTATAATATAAGGTGTTTATTTTTTGATGAATCTGGCTGTTTACGCCAAATTTTCATGTTGCTATTATAATTTTTGATAAGGAATGATGTATTCAATACCACAAAATATAATAAATTTATAATAAATCAAAAATGAATAAAGAATTTTATACTAAATTTAAAAATATCATTACAACTATAATAAATTAAAAGGCAATTTAAAAAATGATACTAGATTAAAGTCATTTTGTTTGGATGAGCCCTTCACGAGCCACTCATGATGGAAGTACATAATGATCGCAAGTTCTGGTTTGCCCCCGCCCCCTCCCTCTTTATGTAAATTCTTACTTTGATGTTATACACAAAGAATATAATGTCACTGAATTGGTTTATAGAAATTTCAATTAGGGCTTCCACTTTTCCGTTGCTTTGAGGTTTTCCCAAGTTTCCCTAAACCTACTGCGTCATTGGCGCTTTACTGAAAACTATATGCGTCTTGAACAGTCTTGGAAAGTATTAACAACATCAAATTGAATATTTGATGCGTAATGATATTAATTGTTGAAAAATCCATCAGTTCAAGAATTTATTTCACTGTTAATTTAATTTTACTTTCAATGCTTTAAAAACTGTAAGAGAAAGAATTTTTAATTTAATCTGTTTTCAGATAAGCGCCAATGAAGCAGAAGGTTGTTGTTTTTTATTTACAGTTAGGAAAAGAGGCACTATCAAATCACTTGTTTGTAGGGAAACTATGTTCGTCTTTAAAAGCTTAAAAAAGAGCTAATAATTTAAACTGATTATTTGATGTATAATGATATTAATTGCTGAAAGCTCATCAGTTCAAAATGTTACTATAATTTTCATGTTTATTTTCAGAGATAAGTACAAAAAAAAAATATTTGTCACAAAATTGTTTCAATAAAGCACCAATGACGCAGTAGGTTTTAGACCTTTACAGTGAGAGAAGGAGGTCATACCCAAACTCTTGTTTGTGGTGATTTTTGTTTGTTTCAAGCTTAATTTCCATATTCAATTTAAGTTTCACTCGTTTTAAGATTTATTTATTATCTTACATTAATATCTATTGTATGTTTGTTTGCATTGATTGTTTATTTAATTTCTGTTCGTTTTAAGTTTAATTTGTACTTCAATAGGAAAATATTTCTTTATTCTTAAGATTGATTTTCATATTCAATCTAAGCATTACTCGCTTTAAGATCTATTTATTCATTTATATCATTACTTGTTGTATATTTTTGCAATGATTGTTTATTTAATTTCTGTTCGTTTTGGGTTTCATGTATTCTTAATAGTAATTTCTGGTCGTTTTGAGTTTGAATTTTAAAAGGTATTTGTATCTGTTGAGCTTAAGTTTAAAATGGACTTTACTTTTCTTTATTTATTATTTCGGAAAGTTTTTTTTTAATTAATAAAAAGAAAGTATTGGTCAATTAAGTACGTTATCGAGCAAAAATGGGGTTTTTAAAGGCCAAATGAAAATACTTACAATACACAACAAAGCGAATATGTCGAGAGGACAAATACCTCTTTTCTTCAGCGCGAAACGAAACAATATATTCAATGAGAGTGCCGAAGAAAAAACCAACAAAATAAAACGTGGAAAGTCAATGTGAAAAAAGCAAGTAAACAACAAAAAATCAATGAAAAACCGAAAAATTAAAAGATGAATAAAATTCAATAAAAGCCAAAAATTATAAGCGTTAAAACCAAATACCTAACAACCATAAAAGTGAGCAATTCATCAATATCTGCGATTGGCATATATTCAATAGATTTGAGCCACCGTCGAAAGATACTAGTGAATAACTGTGGTTTAAGAAATTATATTAAGTACGTTCCATTTTATATTTTCTGGTCAGCTTGTTTTTTTTACGTTTATTGACTCACAACTATGAATTTGGACCATGTTATGATACACATTTTCTCGAAACGAATCTAAGCTAACATAAAAGTTTCTCCTGGGGCAGCTGGGTTTTCAAAAAGAACAGATAACAAAACAAGAAACAGAAGCAAACTATATGTTAAATATAGAAGTAATCGTAGAAATCTCTAATATCCTTTTATATAAGGGAGCACTGACTGAAAGGTTTTTCTCCCTGAATATGAACCTATTTGAATATATTGAATAGTTCAAAGTTTGACAGTTTTTCTCACTAGGGGGGTTTTCCCAATGAGCAGTGATGGTCTACTTTTCAACAAAGCTCCTGTTGCAGATTTTAAATGTAATTTTCTAATCAAGTCTTATGCACAATGTTTACTAATATCTATCTCAAATCTATTTATACAGTCGATATTTATTCTATTTATTCTGTTTTTATCTATATATATTACAATTATCTATATATATTATATTTATCTTATATATTATAATCTATTTATTCTGTTTTATCTATATATTTTATCGGTTAACGTGTTCCCAGATGTTAACAAGTGCATCTCTGTGTCTAAACGAAAAACGCAGGTAATATAGTCTAATAAATATAAAGATCACGCCTATGTATCTAAGGGGAAAAGTGCCAGTGTATCTTCAGGTGGGATAGGCTTGTCTAATATTTCACATTTTGGCAATTTTATACCATGTATCCTCAAATGAACAGTCAATTTACAATTTTTCGCAAACTTCCTCTGACATATTTTACATTCGTATGGCTTCTCCCTTGTATGAACTCTTCTATGATCCCTTAAATTCTGACTTTGGACGAAGCGTTTTTGACATAACTCACACTGATACCACTTTTCACCTGTATGAGATCTCATATGTCTATTCAAGCGATGTATTTCGGCAAATTTCTTTTTACACAATTCACACTCATGGGGCTTTTCACCTGTATGGATTTTCATGCGACTAGTCAAATGCGGCCCTTGACTGAAGCTTTTTTTTACATTGTGGGCATTCACATGGTTTGTCACCAGTATGGGTCCTCTTATGTCTAGTTAAATTCTGTCTCCGAGCAAAGCTCTAGTCACAGCATTCACACTGATATGGTTTTTCACCTGTATGAATCCTTGAATGATCTATTAATCCCCGTTTATTTGAGAATGTTTTACTACAAACATTGCAATCATAGATCTTTTCTACAGCTGAGGACAGTACTTTCTGTAGCCGAACAACAGGATTCTCTATCTCTTCTTGTCTGGCATCATACATTCGAGAAATCGCTTCCACTTTGACGAAAGTGAAGCTTCTCATGTGACCTTCGTCTTCTTCTATCCAGGGTTGGTGAGTTTCTGGCTCTGAAGCTGATTCTATTTCTTTATTTACATACACCTTTGGATAGTCAGTCGTATAAGGTGGCTTGGCTGATGACAAATACAAATCTATAACAAGGAAAATAATCTTAAGAATATCAAAAGAGGTACCACTACGTTCTTATATTAGTCAGGTTTTTTTTAAGGCAGTAACTTTAGAATGCAGAATCAAATTCTCTAACGAAGCAAAATAAGATACTGAGCCTAGTTTTATTGACAAAACAATTTGCTTTAAAAAATTAATGTTGCAAAATAGTGTTTTCCTCCCTTTTTATAAGAAAAAAAAGACATTATGAACAAATACCCATTGCATGTAGGCATGATCAAGGTGCCTATATAGAAACTATACATATACACGAATAGGAACTTAATTAACAAAAGAAGGTTACTTATGGCAAATTGTTCATCTAGACATAAAATATTTTTTTAATTTAAGAATAATACTTAATTTAATATTAGCAAGTCCTTTTATTTTGGCCTCTTGTTTAAGATAATTCTCAATTTCAATAAGAAATTGTGGAAAAGTAAACTACAACGTTGCAGTGCTGGGCCTAGGTTTTTTCTTAGGAAGGGCAAATGTACATTTTGCAGGCCCTACCACAAAGCCAATACTGTCAATATTACAGTTTTCGTTTAGAGTGATGGTTGAATATATGCCCTGGATAAATGGTATTTTTTCATTATGTGTATGATATTTATTAAATGTGCTGGGTTTACCAACTCACAGTTTAATTCCACTACTTTTGAAAGATGTATACTACTGTTGATTTAAAAGGAACTTTACTCTGTCTAATATAGCCTAAGGCACAGTCCCTAGCTAAATGGTAGTGGGTCAGGCTAACAGAATGTGAAGAGTAATATTTATGAAATATCCATGTGAAATTATTTTAAGTTATGCATTTATATGTATAGTTATTTGAAGTAATATGCAAGTGAAGTTATTTGAAGTAATATACATTTGAAGTTATTACACGAGGATTTTCTTCTTCGATTCTGGCGGAAGCCGAATCGAAAGCAGAAGCAAGTAAACCCAAGATCTGTCAACATGAAGGTAGTTTTAAGCTTTATAAAAAAAACCGTAAGGAGTGAGAGATTGAGGAGGAGGCAGGCCCCTTCATATATGAAATAGTTTCCGTTCGTTTTATGTTTCAATCTCGCTCTTTACTTTCATTTGAAGAAACTTGTCTTTTACTTAATAAAAAGAAAAGACCCAATCAAGGCCGTATCCAGGGGGTAGGGGGTTTGACCCCCTACCCCCGCAATGTTTGTCCCGCTCGTAATAAACGTAACAAAAATAAATATAAACAAATTTTGATGCGTTTTTTTAATTTTTTTAAAGCCTACTAGGCGACCTGAAGTTTAGCTACCAGCACAAAATGTGACCACAGCCAGGATATACCATAGAAAAGTCACCTTATGCAAGGAAACACTTATCTTTCGCTGTTGTGAATTGTACCCAATTATTTTTAATAATGTTTTTCCAAGTTTTGACAACTCTCTAGTAAA
Source organism: Artemia sp. Qi Xiang Cuo (assembly GCF_049724085.1). Taxonomy (NCBI): domain Eukaryota; kingdom Metazoa; phylum Arthropoda; class Branchiopoda; order Anostraca; family Artemiidae; genus Artemia; species Artemia sp. Qi Xiang Cuo. Next base: position 4,102,967 of record NC_142810.1, read on the forward strand.
ACCTCTACTACTTCGGACGTTACACTTGACTCACTCATTAACAATTTGAAAAATGATCTTGACATTGTTAAACTCAACATAAGCATACCCAAAAGCAGTTTCATGCTATTTTAGCAGACTTCAGAAAGAGCTCATTGATTGAAAATCTAAAGTACTAATGAACTTTTTAAGAGTTAAAAGTGATTGAAGGGCAACCAGCCCCCTCTCACACACCTTTTCCCCCAAATTCATTGAATCAAATTTTTCAAGATAGCCATTTTATTCAGCATAGTTGAAAGGTCCAACCAAAGCCCACGAGGCAAGGACTGTGAGTTATGCAATTCACCCATTGTTTACACATGGTATTTTTTATCGGGATAGAGGTGATTTTAACCTTTGGTACCCAGAAAGGTCAATGGCAGTCAAGTAAGACTTTCAGGGAATGTTGAACTAAATCAAAGCACACGATGTTCATGGAGATTGTCAAAAGGGCTTAACTGAGAAGTGGCTCGAGATATTAAGTTGAAGATTTCAGGGAAGGATGAGGTGGATTATCAATCGACTCAAATGCAATATGTACACGCTACTATAAAAACTGCTATTTCTATTGGGACTGCTACTAAGGCTAAGTATATTAAGATGAAAATTTTAGGTAATATCAAAAGGGAAGTTGGACTCAATCAAAACACACAGTTTGCAAAGAGTTTGTCAAAAGGATGTATCAACAGTATGTTAGGAACAGATTAGAGCAATGAGTCAAAATTTTCAGGCCATGATGAGGATTTTCAACAAAATCATTTAGACTTTCAGAAATGAATATCAGCACATATATTAATGGTTTATCCATATTCCGATATATTTTCAGTAATCTTGGTTATGATAGTGATTTTTTTATATTGCGAGAAATAAAAAGACCTACCTCAAAATAAGGATTGTTTTCAGTAAAGCATAAATTATATTCTGGTATGAGTAGAAGGCATGAATAGGGAGGAGGGAGGGGAGGGCTCCCATTTTGATGCAGCATGGGCACTTATTTTTGATAAACAAATTGGTTTTACACTTTTTTGTAAATTTGTTCCCCTGGGTGCATTTTTCAAACGATAAGATTAAAAAAAAAAAACTTATTGGCAAATTTTCGAGAGCCCCATCTAAAATAATAATATGGCACGTATATGTACTAATTTCACGATATAAATGACTATTACCGATTTATGTCGATAGGAATACAATTTTTTCTTAGTTTTCAAAACATTCAAAAATAAAGCTTTTTGATGTTTTTGAACCTAATTTATTTACAAACTAATACTTTTCATTTCTATTTTTTGTGCGCTAAGGTAAGAACCATGTCCCACAGGACCTTGTTTTTCTTTTTAAATGGTTGGATACTTCAAAATTCAGATAATCATGCATTTTGAACATTGAAGAATTCTATTTGAGCCGAAATTACCCATTTAAACAGATACTTTACCCGGCACTAGAAATTAGAAGGCAAAATAGGCACTAACAAAGAAGAAAATAGGCACTGGCTCTGCTTCTGCAGTTTTACAAATACAAGATTTCTTGGAGATCAAGCCTTACTTGTCAAAGAATAAGAAAAACCAGAGAATTTTCACTGATACATGGAGCAAAGCGTTAGTTCAGATCTGAAAATTAGCTTGCATGGAACAGCTTTAATTCTTCAACGTCTGACTATCTCAACTTCTGACTATAAAAATCATTATTCCATCCATATTTTTTATTGTTAACTATTAACTATTACACTTTCTCCTAGAATGGGTTGTTAGGTGATACTTCAGGGTCAACTTCGCAGAAAACGCTGTCTTGCATAAATTACATTTAAATGATTTCTCAGCTGTATGAAATTTTTGATGGATATTCGAATAGCTTGACAAAGAAAAGCATTTGTTACATACATCACATTTAAATGGGCTCTCACCTGTATGCACTCTTTGATGCTTTTTCAAATGGTTTGGTCTAGAAAAACATTTCTTACAAATATCACACTTAAATGGCCTCTCACCTGTATGCACAATTTGATGCTCCTTCAAAGAGCTTGATCTAGAAAAGCATTTCTTACATATCTCACATTCAAATGGCCTCTCACCTGTATGCTCTATTTGGTGCCTGTTTCAAATCGCTTGATGAAAAAAAGTATTTCTTACATATATCGCATTAAAAAGGCTTTTCACCTCTGTACACAACTTGATGCATGTTCAAGCGGCTTGGTGAAGAAAAGCATTTCTTACATATCTCACATTCAAATGGCCTCTCACCTGTATGCACTATTTGGTGCTGTTTCAAATGGCTTGATCAAGAAAAGCATTTCTTACATATCTCACATTCAAATGGGCTCTCACCTGTATGCACTATTTGGTGCTGTTTCAAATTGCTTGATGAAGAAAAGCATTTCTTACATGTGTCACATTTAAATGGGCCCTCCCCTGTATGCACAATTTGATGCTCCTTCAAAGAGTATGATGCAGAAAAGCATTTCTTACATAGCTCACATTTAAAAGGCTTTTCACCTGTGTGCACAACTTGATGCCTGTTCAAGTGGCTTGATGAAGAAAAGTACTTTTTACATATCTCACATTCAAATGACCTCTCGCCTGTATGCTCAATTTGGTGCTCCTTCAAAGAGCTTGATGTAGAAAAGCATTTCTTACATATCTTACATTTAAAAGTAGAATGTATCATCCCTGTAGAAAGAAAAAATTGAATTAAATTTCTTTTCTCAAATTAATAAAATAAGAAAACCAAAGAAATTGGCATTCTAACAATTAGGGCTCGATCGATATATGGACCAGCCAATATTATCTGACAGATATAGGGGTCAGTGTCTTTATCGAAATAATAATATTGGAAATAATAATAACAGGAAATAATATTGGATATCGGCGGATTTGTTTTTCTTTCCTATATGCGCAACTTATTCAGAAGATGGCACCAGACTACCTCAGGTAAATTTTGCTTTTCCAGTCCTTGGGGACAGAGCGACCAGCTAGGTCTGACTGTGGTTGAGATAGCAGAAGAAGTAAGTAAAATGACGTCAAAGTATATTTGTTGTCAATATACACTGGATGCAGCAATGTGCAAAATGTATGGTGAGTTCAAAAATGTACAACTTCAACTAAAAGAACTAAATAGTTGTTTGAATAAAGTAAGCCATACATTTCTGTTTGATGAATGTATGGGTGAAAAATCCAAGGCAATCGATTAAAACCAAGGTCTAACTTAATCATTTGAGCCGTTATTGTAATATTGCTTTGTCAACCTTTTGACAACCTTCAAGATCATAGTTCGCTTTGATTTAGTTCAACATATGCCCAAACATTCCTAGTAGCTTCACCTTAATGCCCTTAGCTTGTATAGTAGCAATAGTTGTAGGGACAGTATGCATATACCATCTTTGTTTTTTTTAACATCCCCTTCAACACCCCATATTCAAGCTTAATACACAAATGGTTTTTTTAAATACGCGACAGTCTAAATTCAAACAGTGTCTTTGGTAAGCTAGAATTAGCGATCAAGATCCCCTTAGATTTTGACTTCATAGGATTATCCGTAAGAGTAGTCTACAAGTATCATAGTAGTTGCGGTTGTAGCAGGAAAAGTAGTTGCCGTGTAAATGTTAACTGTGCATAAGTAGTAACAGAAGTAGCAGCAGGTATAATTACTGTATCAGCATGTACATAATGGCTATTGATCAGTTGAGCATTCCTTTCCTAAAATTCCGGAAATTTCACCTTGGCACGAAAAACCATTCGAAAGGTATTGCTGATTTGCGATTTTGACCCCCTTTTCATCTTAATACTCTAAGCCCTACAATTTGCTGGAATTTAAGTATTGGTTGGAGTAGTTTAGTAGCAGTAGTAGTATTATTAATAGTAGCAGTGATAGTAGTGCAAGTAGTGACATGCGTATATCACCTTTTTGTCAATGGATCTTCCCCTTTAAGTGTTTTCTGAAAGTTCCACCTCAATACCAAAATCCAATCTTGAGATACGTCTTTTTCACAATCTGCATGCACAATGTTTTGATTTAGTTCAAACTCCCCCTCAAGATTCTGTCAAATTTTCAGCTTCATATGCTTAGCCTTAATTGAACTAGTATTATAGCAGTAGTGATAGCAGTTAGTATTGACCGATATTAAGTATCTATATTGATATATCACACTAAATATCGATATCGAATATTAAAACGTGAATACCTCTATAACTTTTCCATAAAATTAATATCAATGTCCACCACCAATGTCCGTTCTCAAAACGAATTCCAAGCCAGGTCAGTTAATCGTATAGTTCGTGGCAAAAAAGTGCATGTAAGGAGCAGCTCGGCCAAATAACAACCAAAGCTCTAAAGCACTGAATTTAGATAACAATAATACACTTCGAGTGAATTGTATTTTACACCGACTCCTGATATATAATATTTATCTAGCACCTTGTACCCATCACAAGTCATGTAAGTCTGATAAAATTAGTATAACTTTTGATAAAGGGCGATAAATGTCCCTATCAACGCCCCTAAAAAGACAATGAATCTTAATAAAAATCGCACTATCAGATTCGGCCTATTAGAGAACCTTACTGTACGTGTTTCTACCTTCCATCTGAAAAGATATTAAATTTTGACTTTTTTGCCAGAATAAATATCACGTCTGTGGGTTTTTTGTTGTTTTTATTTTGTCAGGGTGATCTTATTAAACAAATGTTCATATAAAATCAAGAAAGTGCTTGCTCAAACGGAAATTTCAGTTGTAGTTCTTCATTGTCTGACCAAAACAATTAGGGGTGACTAAATCCCCCTACCACACCCCTTTTTTTTCCAAAGTCATCCGATCAAAATTTTGAGACAGCCATAATGATCAGCATACTTGTAAAGTCAAGTATTCATGCCTTTGGGGATGACACGGCCCTATAAATCCCAGGGGAAAGGTTGTAAGTTATTAAATATGTTTAGTGTCTACATTTAGTATTTGTTTTTGGGAAGTAAACAGACATTTTATGGGAGGGTGAATTTTCTATGGGAGGACTTTTCTGCAGTGGGAATTTTTCAAGAGAAGATTTATCCATGGGGGTGGAAGTTTCCAGGATGAACTTTCAAAGGAAATTCATACACGGGGGAATTTACCAGAATTCTTATACTAAATTCTTTGTATTTGCCTTTTTTCTCTTTGCCAACTCAATTTTACATGTGGAGATATAAAGGGGAAATTGCCCAGGGAAAATTTTCAAAAGGGTTAAAATTGTCTGGGGGATTTTTCCGTAGGGGGGGGGGATGTTTTTACGGAAGAGATTCTCTAGGGGGGAATTTTACGTGGAGAAACTTTCCATCGAGACACTTAGAGGAGAAAATTTCCAGGAAACATTTTCTAGGGCGGAAGGACTTCCGGCATGATTTGAAAAACAATTAAACAAATGAAGATTTTTTTCAAAAAACAGTAATGAGCAGCCACCGAATATAAAACGAGCCGAAATTTTCTCATTTTTGAAACCTGGGGCTCTATATCCCATCACGAATTTTTTATGCGCTTTGTAACTTTTTCCCCCAATTATTTAAGGACAACAGCAGAAAAAAAGAGCCGTGGAAATGGATTAAGGAGATTTTTAAAATACGAAAAGAAATTTTGGTGTGAAAAGCAAGGTATTAAGGAGATGTTATCCCCCTCATGCACGGAACAATTTCTTTTCTTCTAAGTTTTAATGTAGATCCATTCTTTCAGTGGAAAAAAAAAAAAAAAAATTTAATTGCTGAAAGGCATAATCAACTCTCAAGGGACTTTATTAACATGCGACTGATTTCGAATAGCCAAAAATAACCAAAAATAAAAATATAGCCAAAAAAAATGCAATTTTTGTTATTGAATTTTGGCAAAACTTAAAGTCAATCTGAGCAAAAAACTAATCATAAACATCGAAATCGATAATCAAATATCGGTATATCGTTTATTCGAATTATCACCCAACACTAGCAGTAGTAGCAACAGTAGCAGCATTAATAATGTATAATTATTAGTATTAGTAGAAGCAATATTAATAGGAACAGGAGCATGTAGCCTATATTGAGACTGTTGGTCAACTGAATATACCACTCATGAGCCCACTGAAATTCCCTCTCGATACGATAATGAATTATAAAATATTGCTGATACGCCCGTATCAGCAATACGCATTCATCTATTATTCTGTGATTTAGTTCAACGATTCCCCTCAAAGTTTACGCAATTATTTATTTCAATATGCTTATCCTTAGCAGTAACCTCTACAGACGTAGTAGCGTTTGTGATATTAATAGTAGCGTGCCAATATTACCCTTTTGTGTCAATTGATCCTCTCCCTTAAGGAATTGTTATATGTTATCTAGATTATTTTTTTTGAAAATGGATGCCTCACAAATTCAATTAGATACGATTCATGAAACAAGTGTCGTTAGGGGGGGGGACTAGTTGACCTCCATAAATTGGCGCTCGCAAATGAGAACTAGAACTTCCAGTTTTCAAACAAATGAGCCACCTCTAAAGTTTATAAAACGATTTCTTCCGTAAAAACCTTAAATGCTCCAAGGGCATACTTTACAACCCTTGTCCCAGATTCTGATGGTTTGTAACAATGCCAAAAGCCTAAGTATATGATCTCTGGACTATTTTGAATAAATGACTGTTTCAATATTTCTATTCTCTGCATATCGGGAAAGCAAGACGTGGGGGACGGGACGGTTGCTACCCTCTGATCACTTTGACTCATAAAAAGAGCACTAAAACTTCTAATTACCTATCCAATGAGACTCCTCTGAAATATATACGACCACCCTTTTTATAAAAAAAACTTATATGCCCCTAGGGCATAACATACAACCCTTGAACTGAAGGCTGTGGGGTGGTTCATCCTCAAAGAAGTAATGTCTGGTCCCTTCAACTATGCTGAACAAAAAATTTCTATCTTAAAATTTTGATTGGATGTGGTGGGGGAAATGATGGGCGTGGAGGGGGGGGGGGCTTGTTGCTCTCAAATCTCTTTTGACTCTTAATATTGTTTAGACTATATTGAACAAAATGGCTATGTCACAATTTCAATCAGATGCATTTGGTGAAAAGAGGGGTCGGCGGGGGGAGGGAGCTAGTTGCCCTCCTTCACTTTTGACACTTAAAAGGGAAGTATAACTTCCAATTTTCAACCAAATGAGACTCCTCTAAAGTTTATACAACCATCCCTTACATTAAAATCTTAAATTCCCCCAGGGCATAACTTAAAACCATTTCCCCCAGGCTTTAGCGGGTGGTTTCAACCCCAATAGCCTTGTTATATGATCTTTGAGCTAATTTAAGTAAAATTGCTATCTCAAAATTTCAATTGGATGCCCTTCGGGACATTAGGACATGTGTGAGTTTTGGGGGGGGGGAGACACCCTCTGTCCACTGTTACTCTTAAATAGGGCACTGGAACTTCTTATTACAAATCCAATGAGCCACATCCAAAAATAATACGACACCCTTTCTATAAAAACCTTATATGTCCCCAGGGAAAAACTTAAAACCCATACCCTTGGGGCTCTAGGGGGGGGGGTGTCGCCCTTAAAATAAAATTTTCGGAACTTTCAAATACGCTGAACAAAATGACTATCTCAAAATTCAAATTGGATATGTTAAAAAAATTAAGGACGTTGGGGGCTAGTTGCCTTCCAACACTTTTGACTATCAAAAAGGGCACTAGCCCTTTCAATTTCAAATCGAATGACTAGTTTTTGAGGTTTCTAAGACAACTTCTTCTATAAGAAACGCCCCGGTCTAAAACAAAAAAAAAAAATAATAATAATAAACAAATAATACATTGTGTCGACATCGTTCTTTACTTTGGCAGCGCTATTGCGCTGCCTGTGATAAAAACATATTAACAGATAGAAAGCCAATCTACAATAAAATCGTTTGAATAATTTACCCAGGAAGAATAAAACTCACAGAGCAAACAAATACCAGTCTATAAATTTGGAAAATCAGATATAACAAGAGGTTGGAATAAATTCAAGAGTGATAAATTTGATTGTTATGAAACTGATTTCACAAATTTAGAGTTTTATTCACATATTTTTATATCCAGTTGTTAGTAGTTAATGTTTACGAATAAAAACAGATTTTTACTCCCTCAAGGCTAGAGTGGCAAATTAAATGACACTTCGTCAACATTGTACAACTTTTAGCCTACATAAAAAAAGGGTGTACAATATTAAATCTCATAATCATTTTGTGTTTAACGCTAGTAACACTTTTAATGCAGGTAAAAATTTTCAGTAACTGTGTTTGAAGCTATGAGTAACATTTTCTGATTTATCTTAGCAAAAACAAAAATTCCACGGAATTTTTTTTTTATTTCTCAGTAAAAATTGATTCAACGACAATATTCGGTTAATTATATCTGGACTATTTTGAATAAATGACTGTCTCAAAATTTCTATTGTCTGCATGTTGGGAAAACAAGACGTGGGGGGCGGAAAGGTAGCTGGGGCGGAAAGGTGGTCTGATGGTTAATTATACCTTGGTCATCACGATCAACTTCCAGGGAGTCAAATTCTAGAAGTGACGTGGAAATCCTGGGTGAAACAGACTCAGGGAGATTTTGATGTTCTGCTAATAGAGAAGAATTTGAAGTTTCGATTAGAGTTTCGGTAACACTTGTTGAAGGACCTTCAACACCTACAATACCAAACAAAAAAAGCTATAAAAATACAATCCCGACAAATTACTCAGAAGCAATGGGGCTCCCAAACCCAAAAGAGCAACAAAAACAGATAGGAAAATTTCAAACGGTGGTAAATCGAGAACCTCAAACAAAACTGAAGAGTGATAATATAAACATTATTTCAATGTATTTTGTTAATAACTTCCTTTTCTGAAAATTTTTGAAATATTTTAAAAAGCGTTCCTCTGTTAAGAAAAAGAAAACAGGAGAATTTGAATTTCCAATTAATCAAACTTTAGTTCAAATGAAAAAAAGGTAAATTATGTGCAGGGGTAACGTATACGAGTGGGAACTGGTGCTAGTGTTGAAAACATTTAATTTTTTTTACTTTTATAACTTTAAAAAATCAAATAATATTTACATTTTGATTACTAAATATCAGTATATGTATATTAAACTGACAATGATCATTCATTTGTATTTTTTTCATTAATGTGTAAATTATCTTCTGGCCTTGGGAAGGCATTGGGGTTTTGCCCCCAATTCATGTTAATTTCCGCTCATTTTGAGTTTGACTCGTTTCTCTATTGTAATTTCTCTTCATTTTGGGTTTCATTTATTTATCGATGCGGATTTGTTGTTGTTTTACACTTGGTAGATTATTTGATTTCATTTTTGCTCATTTTTGGTTTAATGGAGTTCTTTACTTTTCTTTGAAAAACTTATTTTGTGGAAAAAGTTTTTTTTAATTAATTTCTGTTCGTTTCATATTGACATTATTTTTTCAGGGAAAAATAAAATAATTTGAAATTTTTCGTTTTTTAAGACTTTGTAGTTTGGCCTGCTATTTGTATGCTGGAGAAAAATTTTCAGCAATTTTTAACAACATACACTCTTTTAAAAATCTGGACCAAAAATAGTAATGTTTAATTTAGTTTCGAACCTCCTATAGTTGACCTGATATAGAAAACTTGATATCAATCGCAAAAAATCTGTTTACTTTCGTTGATAGCTTGTATACACTTACGCTATTTAGATTTAGTTAAATTTTAAGAGCAGAAGTAACCCCGAAAGTTTGAACATAATACCCTCAGTCGTTCTTGGTATACTGCTGAGATGCCTTATTTGGAATTAGCATTAACACAGCGCATTTTGATTTTATCTTAAGGAAACTTTTAGTTTTTAAAAATAAGGGGAAATTAGGAGGGGGGGAAGGGGAGGGGGGCTAGCTGCCCTCCAATCACTTTCGACTATTAAAAAGGGCATTAGCCCTTCTTTTTTTAAATCGAATGAGCCCTTTTCGAAGTTCCTAAGACAACTCCTTCGATACGACGTGCCCTGGTCAAAACAAAAAAAAAAGATATCAACCTTAACTATAAAATTTCAAGCCTTCTAATCACTTTCGACTATTAAAAAGTGGACTAGAACTTTAAATTTTCCAATCGAAAGTGTCCGTTTTCAGTTTCTACGACAAAACATCTTGTTAGGAATTCATATGCCTCCAATTCATAAATTGCAGACATGGTCCGGCTTATTCTTAGGAAGTTGCCATCCGCAAAGACCTAATTTCCAGAACTTTCAACTACGTTAAACGAAATGGCTATGTCAAAATTTTGATTGGATGTGTTTGGGGAAATGGTGGGCATGAGAGGGGCGTTAGTTACTCTCCAATTACTTTCAACTATTAAAAAAAGGCACTAGCCCTTTCAATTTCCAATCAAATGAGCCCATTTGAAGTTTTACGACAAGGCTTTCAATAAAAACCTTATATGCCTCCCGAGCATAACTTACAACCGCCATCGGACGGGGGGGGGGTTGTCATCCAAGATCACCTATTGTCCAGATCTTTAATCAACATGGAAGAAAAGTGAAGTATAAAACATGAGGTTGTATGTTATTGGATAATGGGTGGGCGAGAGAAGGGGGGGAGTTGTACTCCAATCACTGAAGAATATTAAAATTGACACTGGCCCTTTCATTTTCCAATCAAAAGATCCATTTTTGTTTCTAAGACAACGTTGTCAATAAAAACCATATGTGCCCCAGGCCATAAACTACAACCCTTGACTAGAGGGTTCTGAGAGGGGTGTCATCCTCAAAGACACAATTTTCAGAACTTGCAACAACGTTGAACAAAATAGATATCTCAAAATTTTGATTGGATGTGTTTGGGGAAATGGTGGGCGTGAGAGGGGGGTTACTTGCCATCCAATCACTTTCGACTATTAAAAAGGGCACTAGCCGTGTCAATTTCCCTATTGAATTATTCCTTTTCAAGTTTCTAAGACAACGCTTTCTATAAAAAAAAAACCTTATATGCCCCCAGGGCATAACTTACAACCCTTGTCCTGAGGGCTGTGAGGGGAGTGTCATCCTCAAACACATACGTTCCAGACCTTTAACTACGTGGAACAAAATGGCTGTCTAAAAATTTTGATTGGATGTGTTTGGGGACATGATGGATGTGAGAGGGGTGGTTAGGATATCCTCCAATAACTTTCGACTATTAAAAAGGGCACAAGCCCTTCTAATTTCCAATCGAATAAGCTCTTTTTGAAATTGCTGTAACATCACTTTCTATAAAAAACCGTATATGCCCCCAGGGCATAACTTACAACCCTTGCCCCGAGGGCTCTGAGGGGGTTATCATCCTCAAAGACCTAATTTCTAAAACTTGTAACTACGTTGAACTAAATGGCTATCTAAAAAATTTGATTGGGTGTGATTGGGGATAAGGTGTGCGTGAGAGGGGGGGTAGTTGCCCTCAAATCACTTTCGACTATTAAAAAGGGCACTAGCCCTTTGAATTTCCAATCGAATGTGCCCTTATTCAAGTTTCAACGACAAAGCTTTCAATAAAAAAACTTATATGCCCCCAGGGCATAACTTACAACCCTTACCCTAAGGAGTGTGAGGGGAGTGTCATCCTCAAAGACCTAATTTTCAAAACTTTCAACTTCGTTGAACAAAATGGCTATCTCAAAATTTTGATTGATTGTTTTTGGATAAAATGTGGGCTTGAAAAGAGTGTTAGTTGCCTTCCAATCACTTTCGTCTATTAAAAAGGGCACTAGTCATTTAAATTTCCAATCCAATGAGCCCTTTTTGAAGTTTCTACGACAACGCTTTCTATAAAAAAATTTATATGCCCCCAGGACAAAACTTACAACCCGTGCCCTGAGGGCTGTGGGGGAGTGACCTCCTCAAACACGTGATTTCTATCTGGAAATCAACTACGCTGAACAAAATGACTACTTAAAATTTTGATTGGATTTATTTGGGGAAATGGTGGGCGTGGAAGGGTGTAAGTTGCCTTCCAATCACTTTCAACAATTAAGTTTCTACGACAACTCCTTCGATACGAAGCACCCTGATCTAAGACCAAGAAAAAATAAAAAATTAACACATTGTGCCAACATCGTTCTTTACTTAGGCAGCGCTATTGCGCTGCCTATGATGAGGGGCCCGAAACTCCCAAAATACAAAAGTTATTTGCGCTTTATAAAGAAAAAAAAATACGAATCAAGTTTGAAAAAAAAAAAAATCGGATTGAATATATTTTTGATTTTAATTTAGTATTGCTTACCAAAATGCTACTTTTTTTCACAAGTTTTCACTTTAAGTTCAAATGATTTTTTTAATATATAATAATAAATTATTTATAATATAATTATTTTAATATATTAATAAAATGACAGATGCATAAAATAAATTATAGAACTAAGGGATTGAGGGTTATCTGTATATACTACTACTACTACTAACTACTACTAACAACTCATCGCAGCACCAAGCCGCCTGAGGCCAACACTGCTACGTACGCTCCTCCTCCACCCCAATCGATTCAAAGCCTCCCTTTTTACACCCGCCCACGAAGTTCCCATTTCCTTTAAATCTTTCTTTATGACGTCCTCCCACCCCAGACTGGGACGACCTACTTTCCGTTTAGCCCTAGATGGTTGGCCGAAAAGAACAATCTTCGGCAATCTGTCATCCTTCATCCGCACAACATGCCCTAACCACCTCAACCTTTCTTTCATTATAGACCTAGAAAGCGGTATTGAACCACATTTTTCGTATAGCCTATTGTTTGAAATACGGTCAGTCAGCCGGGTACCCAGAACAATCCTTAAGCAATTTCTCTGGAAAACATCTAGCAAATCTCCATCCGCTTTTCGGAGCGTCCATGCTTCAGAGCCATATTTGACCACTGTCATCACTGTAGCTTCTAAGATTCTAATCTTGGTTTGCAGAGTTATCTTCCTATTCTTCCAGACTTTTTTTAACTGTGAAAAAACACCCTGAGCCTTGGCTATTCTATTTTGAACATCTTCACTGCTCCCACCATCTTTACTAATAATACTACCAAGGTAAGTGAAACTGCCCACCTGATCAATGTTTTCATTACCAAACGTAACCTTTTCATCTTCACTTATTCCTAGCCTTAGTGACTTAGTCTTCCTAACATTAATTTTCAAACGAATACTAGCACCCTGAACTCGCCAAACCTCTAAAACTTCATTCATTTTGCTCACAGTTTCATCTAGGATGCTTAAATCATCAGCATAATCCAAAACCATGAGACATTTTCCTCCCCATTTGATTCCGTGGTCTCCCATTGCCTTTCTTGTGCTCCTTAAGACAAAGTCCATCAAAATAATCTATATAAAGGGGGATAGAACAAAACCCTGCTTAACTCCTGATTTAATACAAAACCAGCTGCTAACCTCATTTTCTACCTTAATACCTATATACATTATTAGGAGAATATGTAAACACATTACACGAACTAGTTAGCAATTGCCGTTAAATGTAGGCATAGTAGAGCTTTCCGTTACTGACCAAATATATGAACGATAGAGCAATTTTTTCGGCAAAGTACCACATATAGCTTATTATCGGATGGGTATCAAAAGGACGTGTCTCAATAATTGTAAATTTTCAGAAGAGCAAGGACGGGCAGGGTGACTTGAAAACAAATGATTTAGTTTAAACTTTAGTTTGACTTCTGTTCGCACTGGAATAGCCTCAGCCCTTTCGTTTTTCTGTCTTCTTCCAATTTTGTCAATAAAAAGTACGAGAACAACCCGATTTTCATATGCCCCAAAAGAATTATTCCGAAAAGCCTTTCAATTAACGCTTTGAAAGTTGTTATTAAAATTCAAAACCGGTTTAGTAAATGCCGGCTTACTAGAATAAGATAAAAAAAATCATAAAAAGATTAGTTTAAAATACTAAAATTTAGTCCATGTACCCTAGTTTTTTTAAATTAAATATTCATGAATTTACAAAACCAAATGTTTTAGAGATACCTTCATTGTCAAAACCTATGGGTTCCAATTCCCAGACGTCAGCTTCCAATTTATATTGTCCTGCAATGTTAGGAAAAGTATTCAAAGGAACAGCTTCAAGCTTAGGAGACAAACAAATGTTTGAAATATCAAAGAGCTCCTCACTCTCACTAGGTACAGCATCTTCAACTTCTAAAACAAAACATGAATAAAAGGGACATAAGACACAACAGCAAAGCTTTTGTGTTTCCTCTGCGAGAGTCAATCTTCATGAGCTGCGTTAAGCAACCTGTCACTTGGTAACTGGATACCTAGAAAGAATTATTTTCTGACTTCAAACTGTTCAAATACTTTACCCCTCCCCCCTGTTATGTGCAAAAATACAGCACAAATTATATATTTCCCAAATGTTCTGTCACTTCTCTTTGTCTTGTCTCACACTAGGCTGAAAAAATTAGCAGAGAAATCGGTTTATTCTCAAGTTTTACACAGCGCAAACTTGAGTGAGGGGCGTATGATACACAAGTACAAAAATTCCTTCCCCCGATGGAAATTAAAAAATGAAACTCAAATAAAATTCTCAAATTTGGATAGCCGTATTTTCCACGGGGGGGGGGAGAGAGGGCGGGGTATTACTTTCAACACTAGCAGTAGCAGGAACAGCAGCAGCATTAATAATGTATTATTATTAGCAGTAGTAGTAGCAGTATTAATAGCAGGAGTAGCAGGTACATTTTGCCTTTTGGTCAACTGAAGATCCCACTCATGAGACCTCGGGAATTTCCTCTTGATAAGATAATGCGTTCTTAAATATTGCTGATACGCCTGAATCAGCAATCTGTATGAACATAATATGCTTAGATTTAGTTCAACGTTTACTCAGATGTTTATTTCAATATCCTTAGCCTTAGCAGTACCCGCTACAGAAGTAGTAGCATTAGTGATAGCAATAGTAGCGTGCAAATATTGCCCTTTTTGTCAATTGATCATCTCCCTTAAGGCATTGTTATATGTTATCTAGATTATTTTGTTTGAAAATGGATGTCTCACGGTTTCAATTAGATGCGATGCATGACACCAGTGTAGTTAGGAGGGGGGGGGGGGGGGCTAGTCGACCTCCATTACTTTTTGCTCTCAAATGAGAACTAGAACTTCCAGTTTTCAAAAAAATGAGCCACCTCTTAATTTTATAAAACAATTCCTTGCGTATAAACCTTAAATGCTCCCACGACATACTTTACAACCCTTGTCCCGGACTCTCGGGGTTTGTAACGACGCCAAAAGCCTTAGTATATGATCTCTGGACTATTTTTAATACATGAATGTCTAAAAATTTTTATTGTCAGCATGTCGGGAAAACAAGACGTGGGGGGGGCGGGGAAGGTAGCTGCCCTCCGATCACTTTGACTCTTAAAAAGGGCACTGAAACTTCTGATTACCTATCCAATAAGACCCCTCTGAAATATATACAACCACCTTTTCTGTAAAAAAAAACCTTATGTGCCCCTAGGACAAAATTTACAACCCTTGCACTGAGGGCTGTGGGGTGATTCATCCTCAAAGAAGTCCCTTCACCTATGCTGAACATAAAATTGCTATCTTAAAATTTTGATTTGATGTGTTGGGGAAAATGATGGGCGTGGAGGAGGGGGGGGGGGGGGCTTGTTGCTCTCAAATCTCTTTTGACTCTTAATGTTGTTTAGACTATTTTAAACAAAATGGCTATTTAACAAATTCGCACAGATGCATTTGTTGAAAAGAGGGGTAGTCGGGGGGAGGGGGCTAGCTGCGCTTCTTCACTTTTGACACTTAAAAGGGAACTATAACTTCCAACTTTCAACCAAATGAGACTCCTATAAAGTTTATACAACCATCCCTTTCATTAAAATCTTAAATTCCCCAAGGGCATAACTTAAAACCCTTTCCCCCAGACTTTGGCGGTTTGTTTCAACCCCAATAGCCTTGTTATATGATATTTGAGCTAATTTAAATAAAATTGCTATCTCAAAATTTCAATTGGACGCCCTTTGGGACATTAAGACAGGTGTGAGTTTGGGGGGGGGGGAGACGCCCTCCGTCCACTGTTACTCTTAAAAAGGGCACTGGAACTTCTGATTACCAATCCAATGAGCCACCTCCAAAAATTATACGACACCCTTTCTATAAAAACCTTATATGTCCCCCGGCAAAACTTAAAACCCATGCCCTTAGGGCGCTGGGCGGGGGGGGGGGGTGTCGCCCTTAAAATAAAATTTTCGGAACTTTCAAATACGCTGAACAAAATGGCTATCTCAAAATTAAAATTGAATATGTTAAGAAAAATTTTGGACGTTGGGGGCTAGTTGCCTTCAAATCACTTTTGACTATCAAAAAGGGCACTAGCCATTTCAATTTCAAATCGAATGACTAGTTTTTGAAGTTTCTAAGACAACATCTTCTATAAGAAACGCCCCGGTCTAAAACAAAAAAAAAAAATAATAATAATAAACAAATAATAAATTGTGTCGACATCATTCTTTACTTCGGCAGCGCTATTGCGCTGCCTGTGATAAAAACATATTAACAGATAGAAAGTCAATCTACAATAACATCGTTAGAATAATTTACCCAGAAAGAATAAAACCCACAGAGCAAACAAATACCAGTCTACAAATTTGGAAAATTAGATATGACAAGAGGTTGGAATAAATTCAAGAGTGATAAATTTGATTGTTATGAAACTGATTCCACAAATTTAGAGTTTTATTCACAGATTTCTAGATCCAGTAGTTAGTAGTTAATGTTTATGAATAGAAACAGATTTCTACTCACTCAAGAAAAGAGTGGCAAATTAAATGACACTTTGTAAACATTGTACAACTTTTAGCCTACATAAAAAAGGGTATACAATATTAAATAATCGTTTTGTGTTTAACGGTAGTAACACTTTCAAGGCAGGTAAAAACTTTCAGTAACTGTATTTGAAGCAATGTGTAACAGTTTCTGCTTTATTTTAGCAAAAAAAAAAATTCGGCGGATTTTTTTTTTATTTCTTAGTAAAAATTGATTCAACGACAATATTCGGTTAATTATACCTTGGTCATCACGATCCACTTCCATGGAGTCAAATTCTAGAAGTGACGTAGAAATCCTGGGTGAAACAGACTCAGGGAAATTTTGATATTCTGGTGATGGAGAAGAATTTGAAGTTTCGATTAGGGTTTCGGCAACACTTTTTGAAGGACCTTCAACACCTACAATACCAAACAAAAAAAGCTATAAAAATACAATCCCGACAAATTACTCATAAGCAATGGGGCTCCCAAACCCAAAAGAGCAACAAAAACACATAGGAAAATTTCAAACGGTGGTAAATCGAGAACCTCAAACAAAACTGAAGAGTGATAATCTAAACATTATTTCAATGTATTTTGTTAATAACTTCCTTTTCTGCAAATTTTTGAAATAATTGAAAAAGAGTTCCTCTTTTAAGAAAAAGAAAACAGAAAAATATGAATTTGCAATTAATCAAACTTTAGTTCAAATGAACATAAGGTAAATTATGTGCAGGGGTAACGTATACGAGTGGGAACTGGTGCTAGTGTTGAAAACATTTAATTTTTTTACTTTTATAACTTTAATAAATCAAATAATATTAAAATTTTGATTACTAAATATCAGTATATATATGTTAAACTGACAATGATAATTCATTTCTATTTTTTTCATTAATGTGTAAATTATGTTCTGGCCTTGGAAAACTATTGGGGTTTTGAACCGTATTCATGTAAATTTCTGTTCTCTTTGAATTTGACTATTGTAATTTCTGTTCGTTTTGGGTTTCATTTATTTATAGATGCTCATTTGTGGTAGTTTCATGCCTGGTAGATTATTTGATTTTTGCTCATTTTTGGTTTAATGGGGTCCTTTACTTTCCTTTGAAAAACTTATTTAGTGGAAAGTTTTTTTTTAATTAATTTCTTTTTATTTTATATTGACATTGTCATTTCGGGGAAAAAGAAAATGATTCTTTAAATTTTTTCGTTTTTTTTAATACTTTATTGTGTTGCCTGATATTTCTAAGGTTGAGGATTTTTTCTTTAGCATTTTTCAACAGCATACACCCTTTTAAAAATATGGACACAAATAGTATTGTTCAATTTATTTTCATAACTCCTATAGTTTACATGAAATAGAAAATTCGATATAACTCAAAATAAATCTCTTTACTTTCTTTGACAGCTTGTATACACTTACGCTATTTTGATTTGGTTACATTTTAATAGCAGAAGTAACCCCGAAAGTTTGAAAATAAAACCCTCAGTGTTTATTGGGATACTGCTTTTATGCATTTTGGGTATTTCGCATAAAACGATTGATTTTTTGTTTTACATTAAGGAACGTTTTTTTTTTAAACCATAGTTGAAAATTAGTTAGGGGGGCTTGGTTGGGGGGCTAGTTGCCCTCCAACAACTTTCGTCAATTAAAAAGGAAAGCAACCCTTCATTTTTTAATTCGAATGAGCCCTTTTCAAAATTCCTAAGACAAATCCTTCTATAAGAAGTGCCCTAGGCAAAACAAAAAAAAAAGATAAAAATAATAATACAATGTACCCACATCGATCTTAACTATAAAAATTTAAAGCCGTCCTATCACGTTCGACTATTAAAAAGGGCAAAAGCCCTTTCAATTTCCAATAGATTGAGCCCTTTTTGAGTTTCTACGACAACACTTTCTATAAAAACCTTATTTGCCCTTAAGTCACAAATTACAACCCTTGCCCTGAGGGCTGTGAGGGGGCTGTCATCCTCAAAGATCCAATTTTCAGAACTTTCAACTAAGTTAAACGAAATGGCTATCTCAAAATTTTGATTGGATGTGTTTGGGGAAATGGTGGGCATGAGAGAGGCATTAGTTACTCTCCAATCACTTACATATATGAAAAAAAGGAACTAGCCCTTTCAATTTCCAATCAAATGAGCCGTTTTGAAGTTTCTACGACAAGGCTTTCAATAAAAACCTTATATGCCCCAAGGACAGAACTTACAACCCTTGCCAGAGGACTGGGGGGGGGGAAGGCTGACATCCACAACGCCTTAGTTTCCTGAACTTTCAACTATGTTTAAGTAAAGTGTTATCTCAATATTTTTTGTGAATATGTGTGGATACCGGGTGGGCATGAGAGGAGGGGGTGGTGTCCTCCACACACTTACGAATATTCAAATTGACCCTGGCCCTTTCAATTTATATACGAATGTTCTATTTGTGGATTTTAGGAGACAGAGTGGTCTATAAAAACCATATGTTCCCCTAGTCATAAATTATGACCCTTGAACTGAGGGCTTTGTGGGGGTTGTCATCCTCAAAGACTTTATTTTTCTGGACCTTTCAACTACGCGGAACAAAATCGCTATCTCAAAATTTTGCTTGAATGTGTTGGGGAAATGGTGGGCGTGAGAGGGGGTTTGTTTGCCATCCAATCACTTTCAACTATAAAAAAGGTCACGAGATATGTCAATTTACCTAACAAATTATTCCTGTTTGAAGTTTATACAAAAACGCTTTCTATAAAAAAAAACCTTATATTACCTCAGGGCAAAACTTAAAAACCTTGCCCTGAGGGCTTTGAGTGGGTTATCATCCTCAAAGACCTAATTTCTAAAACTTATAACTACGTTGAACTATCTAAAAATTTTAATTGGATGTGTTTGGGGAAAAGGTGTGCGAGAGAGCGGGGTAGTTGCCCTCTAATCACTTTCGACTATTAAAAAGGGCACTAGCCGTTTGAATTTCCAATCGAATGAGCCCTTTTTCAAGTTTCTACGAAAAACCTTTCACTAAAAAACTTATATGCCCCCAGGGCATAACTAACAACACTGACCCTAAGGACTGTGGGGGAGTATCATCCTCAAAGACCTTATTTCCAGAACTTTCAACTACGTTGAACAAAATGGCTATCTCAAAAGTGTGATTGGATGTGTTTGGATAAATGGTGGGCGTGGAAAGGGTGTTAATCCCCTTCCAATCACTTTCGTCTATTACAAAGGGCACTGGCCATTTCGATTTCCAATCAACTGAGCCCTTTTTGAAGTTTCTATGACAACACTTTCAAAAAGAAACCTTATATGCCCCCAGGACAAAACTTACAACCCCTGCCCTGAGGGCTGTGGGGGAGTTTCCTCCTTAAAAACATGATTTCTATCTGGAAATCAACTGCGCTGAACAAAATGGCTATTTAAAATTTTGATTGGATGTTTTTGGGGAAATCGTGGGCGTGGAAGAAGTGTTAGTTGCCTTCCAATCACTTTCGACTATTAAGTTTCTAAGACAACTACTTCGAAACGAAGTGCCCTGGTCTAAGACCAAGAACAAAAAAAAAAAAAAAAATACATCGTTCCAAAATTGTTCTTTACTTAGGCAGCTCTAATGCGCTGCCTATGATGAGGGGGCCGAAACTCCCAAAATATAAGAGTTATTTGCGCTTTATAAAGAAAAAAGAATACAAATCAAGTTTGAAAAAAAAGAAAAAAATCGGATTAAATATATTTATGATTTTAATTTAGTATTGCTTATCAAAATGCTACTTTTTGTCACAAGTTTTCACTTTAAGTTCAAATGATTTTTTTAATATTAAAAACAGATGCATAAAAAAAATTATAGAACTAAGGGACTAAGGGTTATTTGTATATACATTATTAAGGGAATCTGTAAACACATTACACGAAAATAGTTAGTATTTTCCGTTAGAGGTAGGCATATTAGAGCTTTCCGTTACTGACCAAATATTTGAACGATAGAGTAATTTTTTTGGCAAAGTACCACATATAGTATATCGTCAGATGGGTATCAAAAGGACGTATCTCCATAATTGTAAAATTTTCAGAAGAGCAAGGACGGGCAAGGGGATTTGAACATGATTGATTTAGTTTAAACTTTAGTTTTAATTATGTTCAAACTGGAATGGCCTCAGCTATTTCGTTTTTTTTTTGTCTTCTTCCATTTTTTGTCAATAAAAATTAATAGAAAAATCAGGTTTTCAAATTCCCCAAAACAATTATTTTTTAATTCTAGGAGGGTTTATAACCCCTGGATATCAATATAATTTTATATCTAACACAAAACCTGACTTTTGTCTCTATTATTAAAACCCAATAGGACTTGTTATGCATCTCCCGTTTTATATTGCATAACTAATCGTTATGCAAAAAAAAAAAAACTTTTTAATTCACTGACACAAAATGAATCATGAATTTTGTCCCAATCTAGCATTTTGATTAAATTACTGTTTTAAAGTCAAAATTTTCGATCCACAATTCTCACAATACCAGTCCATATTCTGCTCGTTTTAAAAGCTTAATCAGTGAGGTTAAATCAGGAAAAGAATTAACAGATTTATATCTTAATTCAGAAAGAAATATGGACAATATAGTTCAGGACTTTATTCTTGGCCTTCCCGATGAACGGGATTCACAAAAGGCCTTTCAATTAACACTTTGAAAGTTGTTGTTAAACTTCCAAACCGGTTTAGTAAATGCCTGCTTACCGGAATAAGATAAGAAAAAAGTTCCATAAAAAGATTAGTTTAAAATACTAAAATTTAGTCCATGTACCCTAGTTTTTTTTAATTAAATATTCATGAATCCACAAAACCAAATGTTTGAAAGATACCTTCATTGTCAAAACTTATGGGTTCCAATTCCTGGATGTCAGCTTCCAATTTATATTGTCCTGCAATGCTAGGAAAAGTATTCAAAAGAACAGCTTCAAGCTTAGGAGACAAACAGATGTTTGAAATATCAAAGAGCTCTTCACTCTCACTAGGTAAAGCGTCTTCAACTCCTAAAACAAAACATGAATAAAAGGGATATAAAGGATAAGAGCGACGCTTTCTTAAAAGATTAAACTGTTTTTCGTTTTATAATTAATTTTAAAAAGTGTCTTGATGAAAAGTAAATGGCTACATTAATCCAAAGATGAGCAGAAAAAAGTCAAATAATTTTTGAAGTATAGAACTACTGGCGGTCGGCGCTTACCCCCCCCCCCCCCGGAAAAAACCCCCCTAGCAAAAAAGGCTTTCCAAAATTGAGAGTGTTATTTGAGTTTTGTTTTTTTAATTTACGGAGGGGGAAGGAGTTTATGTACTTGTGTATTATGCACCACTCACTCAAGTTTACTGTGTAAAACTCAAGAACAAACCAATTTTGTTGTTACTTTAGAAACAAATCTGGGCTATAGATTTGCATATTAGGGGGGGGGGGGGGTAAAGTAGAGCGGGTCTGCTTGAAAAATTTGTTAGGTGCAATTATTCTGAATATTAGATTGATTGATAGACAAGTGTATTCTAAAACCAAATATACGGCCATTAACACAGTAAAGTAACATAAATGGAAGGCACAAATAACATAAACTTTGATCAGCGATCATCATAAAACACTACATTGACCTTATAATAGTACTTAATACTTGGAAATACAGTCATTGAAAATAATAAACACTTCAAACACTTGAAAAAAAAACATTTAAATAAAACATTACATTTACTTTATACTGGGATTTTTTTTTACTTATGTACTATTTAAGACACCTGTAAGCATCGACTCATTTTTTCCAAATATCCCTTCCCTTATCAGTAGAGCCCCTGGCACCAGCTCAAGCAATGCCCCAAATAATCTTCTTTAACTCTGAAAAGCGGGTAAGTATATCTGTCTTCATTGGAACATTTTTCTTTAGAATATCTTTTAAATCTTGCACTATTTGACAGGCAAATAGCTCTGAGCCGCATCCACAACGTCAAATATCTAGCTGGTCAATTCAGCTTAAGGTAGAACTCCTGCCCATAAACCACATTAATATCTTTAAATAGTGATTCTGATTTTTCTCTCTCCTCATTCTATTTTTGGATCATTTGATTCTCTAGTACTATCTTAATCTCATTCTCCTATTTTTCATTTATATCCATTGGTCCTCTACCTTCATTCCAAAGAAAAGAAAACCCTTTTTTGTCTAAAATGTGTTTTTTTTTAGTGGCCACGTTTTTTTTTTCCTCTGCGAGAGTCAATCTTCATAAGCTGCCTTAAACAAACTGTCACTTCGTAAATGGATGACTCAACCAAATTTTAATCATTGAGACAAGTCTGTAATTTTTTAGTGGCCAGATGCCTAGAAAGTATTATTTTCTGACTTCAAACTGTCCAAATACTTTACCCCTCCCCCCAGTTATTCGCAAACATACAGCACAAATTATATATTTCCCAAATATTGTGTCACTTCTCTTTGTCTTGTCTCACACTGGGCTGAGAAAACTAGCAGGGAAACCGGATTAGTCTCGAGTTTTAGACAGCGTAAACTTGAGTGAGGGGCGTATGATACGCAAGCAGGATCCTTTCTCCCTATGGACATTAAAAAAATTAAACTCAAATAAAATTCTCAAATTTGGATAGCCGTATTTTCCACGGGGGGAGGGGGGGGGGGATGGGGGTATTTACCGGAGGCATTTTTGCGGCGGGGGGGGGGAGGGCGGTATTTACCGGAGGCATTTTCCGCGGGGGGGGGGGGAGTATTTACCAGAATCACTTTCCGCGGGGGGTGGGGACACTTTCCTCGGGGAGGGGGGAGGGGATATTACTTTCCACGGAGAAGTGTATTTTCGGCAATGGGGTTGTGTTTTCCATCTGAAAATAATTTACTCATATCAGAAATGTGCCAAAGCCATAGAAGTGCAGTGTCATTACGACATGTTGGAGTAGAGTTGTGATATCTGTTGCCCAACTATATTAAGGAATCAATTTTGCTAAGTTCATTCCACAAAAATATTAAAAAATATCTTATGGAGTGGATTGAAGTTGTTTGTTTTGTTTTTCCGTTCAATATTTTGTCAATAAGGTATGTGAACCAGTTGCTTCTTTATTAAGACTTTAATGGGAAAGATGGGTAATTTTTGTATGTGGGAATTGATTTTGAAAGGGGTTAGAAATTATCTTGGTCTAAAGAGTTATGGCAAAAGACTTTTGTTTTTCTAGAAAGGGCTGAGGCTGTTTTTTTATATATCTTTATAATTTATAAATTCATTTTAATAAATTTAATAGATTTTTAAATTTATACAGACCACTAGCAAGAAAAAAAAATGATCACTTATGTTGTAATCATGAATATAACTTGGTAACAAAGAGCAATTGAAGCCAGAGGTGATTCTTACCTTTTTTGCCCAAATTTTAAATTTTTTTCAGCCCCCCCCCCCCCCTGATTCGTCTCCCAAAAATTTTAATGCCAAATTTTAAAACAATTTTATTTAACACCAAAATATTGTATTCATTAAAATATGAACTTTTCTTACTTTATATACAAACAGATATGGGTAAAAAAAAATTGGATTCAATTTACTTATAATTACTGGCAACTGTGCCCTCTACTTTATTTTGATGAAAATAAAATTTCAAAATTACAAGACAATTATGAATGCTACAATATTTATTTAAAGTTTTGTGCCACTGAAATTTTATTTTGGCCCTCTAAAACCACCTCTGATTGAAGCAGAAGTCAAAGGAATATGAACAAACCACATTTCATATAAGAATATAATAAATTATTATAAACTTTGCATAGGGATATTAAGCTTGAAAACTTTGCATTTAAATTATGAAATTTTAATAGAATTGCATTAAAATATTGCTGTTTAATTCTAAAAAAACCATCCTTTAATGCATTTTAGCAAGATTCGGTATCTTTGATTTGTAGCTACTATATACTTTTATTGTTTTTTTTTTTTATCTATGGTTAAGCAAGTTTAAAAATAGCTAAATAAACAATTTCTAAAATAGTATAAAAGAAAAATGAAAAGTAAAGGAAGCTGATCCTTCAGATAAATATTATGGCTGCCAAATAAAAACCTTCACTTTTGTTTGTAATGTTTTTTTTTTTTTATCATGCCTGCATTCAAGAAGGAAAAAATACTCCTCAAACAGACAAAATTACAGTTAGTATATTAAAATTTTATGGGTTTTCTATAGCAAAACACTTTAATCTTAACCATAGCTCTTAAGGGTTTGATAGAAGCATTTATACAGCTACATATTTTTTTGTATTTTTTTTTTCCTGAACAGTACTCAATAAGCAAGATAGAAAGAAAAGAAAAAAAGGATTTACTAGAGCAAATAAAGCTTTATTAATATTCTGTTACTGCAAATTTAATTAAAAAACCTACCATTCTTAACAGCACAAACTTCAGAAAGGGAAACATCTTCAGCCATTGGAATTTGAGGCAAGTCCATAGCAGAGCCCCAGAATTGAGCAAATACCACTTATCCAATGTTTACTACTGGCAATAACACTTGGATACACTAAGCTACTCCCGTTTTACCAGGGGTGAGTAGAAGCACAAAGTCCCTAAAAATACAAAAGCTACAGTGACTCCTTCAAATAACCACAAGGCTGATTGTGTCTTGATTTAGTTCAAAGCATTAGGTAAACTTCTTCAGTAGTCAATAGCATTTGAAATATGCTAAGTTTTGATTTTTTTGTTCTTTTAATAAAGAGCATGCTCTAAATTAAAAGGTGTCTCCAAATCTAACTGTAAACAAAGTTTAAATTTAGAATTTAACCTAATCCAAATTTCAATGAAAAAAAAGCAGAATTTACCTTTTTACTTTGAAAAATTTAGTACATGGTTAAGGAGATATTCTCATTTGAAGACTAAACAAGAGCGCAGTTACATATTTTGCAGCTAGTTCAGCAGTTTCCTCAATAAACATGCTTAAGAATGGGATCTTTTCCCATCTTTCGTTTCTAGGATAGGAGGCAATGAAAGCTCAAAAACAGCATATCTTTTGTTTAGTCTCATAATATTTCCACAATGAAATTGCAGAAGAATATAGGCTTTTATTAACTTGGAGAAGTGACACCTTTTCGGTCTTATTTAAAATCTAAACTAGGACCAAGGAAGATGTTCACTGGTTTTGCTGCAACTTCTCATATTTTTGTTTTACATGTAGATTAAATTTTAGAGGCAGGGAATTTCAGAAGGGTGGGGATTTTACACATGGTGACGAGGGGGATTTTTGGGGGGAGAATTTTTTGCAGAGGATGAATTGCCTGCAGGGATAATTTTCTGGGTGGAGAATTGTCTTACCTATAGTTGTAAATAATATACAACTATACAACTAGCTGCATATTTTTTTGTCTACCATCTTGTATTTCTTGTTAAAACAGTTGGCTGAATTGTTTTCAGAGGACTTGTGAAACCACTTGGTATAAGTCTAACTACTCAATTTTGATAGAATTGTTGAAATCAGATGTCACTGTTGTGTCCACTCAAAAGCTTTAATCAAGATTTGCAAGTAAAATGATTATGATATTTGAAAAGAACATAAGAAGGGTAATGAGCTGTGTCTTCTCCTGTTCTCCATGTAAGAGAGGTGGAACCATCTCTAATTTTAAACCCAGATCTTGTTTGTACAGTAGAAAAATACTTACAATTTGGGCTATATATTCTTCAACTAGGGGACATGGTGAAAAAGAAGAAAAGCCATCTCCATCAATAACATAGAGAAACAATTTAGAATGTTTGGTAGCAGACTAGAGTTACAGCTCTTCGGAAGGAAACATCATAATAAACCACACGTGACTATTTTACTCCCTATTTTATATTCTTTTTCAATATAAAATTTATCACTCTGACAAAAACCATGCAGTCTCTCCCCCCACCCAAAAGTTTCATACATAGACCTAGTAATATATTTCCTTGTTATTGAATGTTATCATAAGCAATTGGTTTTATGCTGAAAAAGTGTTTATGTAGGCTAATGATTTGAATCAAACAGTTTTGTCTGAAACTGTTTTCAATATTGGTGTAAATGCATGACCATTCCACCTCATAAGAAGACAATGTTAAAAAATACTTTTTACCTCATATTAAGCAAAATAATCCTAGATAACATATTTTCCAGCAGGAGAACCTTTATCTTCACTTTTTTCCAGTTTTGCAATAAAATTTTTGAAAAAAGCCATGCTTTTGATAAGCATTTTGTTGGTTTTCAAATTTGTGCTGAAAGATATGCCATCCTACAAATTTATTAATAGATGGCAGAATACTTTCTGCGCAAAGTTTCTAGAAATTTTTTGGTACTTGTCTAGAATCCAGTAAAAACGCGAGAAAGACTGCATGTAGTATTTCAAGATGCCATATGAAAAACAGGTTTCTACTGGCTAGTGAGATGTTGCTCACTCTGTGACAAAGATTTAAACTTTAGTTTTTTGGGGTTGAAGGGGCAAAAAAGGTACCTAAGTTAGGTTATGTATTTAATATGTGCTATGCTTTACCCCCCCCTCCCCCTAGTGTGCAAATTTGTTTAGCCTAAATTTGTTTCTGAACTATTCTATTTGCATCCTATTTTGTTTTATTTCATTAGCATTAACACAACTTCACTTATCACATGTTTACTGGATTCTAGACAAGTACCAGTTTGTTTTTAGTGACAATCTCCCATAGCATGTATATTTGCATACTTCTGCCACTGTGTTTTCAATAGCAACACATATAAATTATTTTTTAAGATGACAAGGCATTTAGCAGAATTTTCAAAATTGCACAAAACATTGCTGTGAAAAAAACTGAATTTCTTTAAAAAACTGGAAAAATAAGAAAAGTTATAAAGATAAAGGTTCTCCTGCTGTAAAATATTTTAACTAGGATTATTTTGCACATTATGAAGTAAGAATTGTTTTTTGATACATCTAAATATGAGGTAGAATGGTCATAAATTTACACCTAAATATTTAGCCAAATTTTATTTTAAAAGATGGATTATACCTATAGAAGGGAACATAATAATTGGACTAATAGGAATATTCTAAATATTATAAAGTAATATTTTGTCATTGTTTGGTTACTTTCTTTTTACACCCAAGGGCTACATGAGACAATTAGGCTAGAAGGGGTTGATGATGACCAACTGAAAATGCAAACTAAACAATAAACATCAGCATAAAACTAGCAATCTAAAAATATGTCTCTTTATTGTCTAGAATCTCCTGAAAAAGTTCAATTCTATTCCTCTATTGGTAGTAGGCCAAGCCTATGTTCACCTTGTCCCAAAACATGTCAGTTATGGAATCTTAAATACATTGACCCAAAAAATATAAGGCCATGTATATTAATTAGGGTGTCTAATTAATATGAATTTTAACCTAAATTTTATTTTAAATGATGGATGATGCCAATAGAAGGGTTCTCCCTTCTATATGGTTTTGAATTGAAAATCAAGAGTTTTGCAATAGGCATCAAGACATGGGTAATTGCAGAAAAAGCCAAGACAAATAGTCTGAGTCATTGAGAGGCAAATGTTTAAATGGCAGGAGTAAGTACTACTCTCTTATTGGACATACACAATTTTTTTGAATTTTTGGGTCACTTGCCAGAGAAACTGGTGGGTGCCTCCAAAAACTGCTCCAAATTCCTCTCTTGCCTTAGAATATATTCACAAATGCCTAAAGCCATGAATGGGTAGTCCATTTCCTTAGCAGTAACCATGCACTACACACATACCAACAATATTTTTTTCATTTTCACATGGGTTCCCAATCTAGCCTATGTCCATTGCTTAGCATTCAAGCCTTTTGGGAAGGCATGTCCGCCTAGAGTCTCAGACAGGTTGACCAAAAGTTTTAAATTGACATAGGACAGAGGCAAAAAGGCATACCTGCCAATGGTCTTGGGAACATTGACCAGGAATTTAGAATTGACATAGGACCATTAATTTGCTTGGAATGTCAGGCAAACACGCATTTAAAGCCTAATAGTGAGGGGCACCAAATACCTAAAGTGTCAGCCAGGCAAGTGACCCAATTTATAAACCTAAACATTTGTACTAACAAAAACTTAATTCAATATTAGTTGGATCAACAAGTTGCTGGGAATTGCAAGGGATATAGGCATCTAAAACCTTAAAGGGCCTGTCTGCCTAGACTGTTAGGCAAGTGAACCCATTTATAAGCTAAGACAGTTGCACTAACAAAAAATGAATTAAATATTGGTTGACTTTCTGTGTTTATGTCTTGGGTTTGACTGTCTAGAATTGTCACAAGCTCAGAAAGTTTTCCAAAAAAATAAAGCCCAGATAGTCAGCCAGAAATGTTCAAATTGTGTTTATTAAATAATTGAAATTTTGCAGCCAGAAACCCAGATGATAATCCAGACCTTATATGAGGGGTCACTATAGTTAAAAAATAGTGAAAAATGAAATTTGCTCAGAATGCTGGACTGAGCTGAGGCAATGAATAGATGCTATTTGGAAATTGATTGGAGACAGCAGGCACCTTCTCCCCACCTATCCTGAAGAAAGAAGCTTGAATGCTAAGCAGTGGACATGGGCTAGATTGGGACCCCATGTGAAAATGAAAAAAATATTGTTGGTATGTGTGAAGGCCATGGGCTTGTATTATATATACAAATCAGTAAATTTCTAGGTGGCCTTATAATTTAGCTAGGATGAAAGTGAAAACATAATTTGATGCCTTTTTTATACTCTTTCATGATTGAATAATTGCTTCTTTTGCAAATTGCATCTTGAGCCCTTTAAGGGGCCCAGAAGGTATTTTACATGAATTACGGTATAAGAAACCATAAAAAAAGCATCAAATGAAGTTTTCACTTTCATCCTAGCTAAATTATATGGCCCACTGCAAATTTAGCATAAAGTTCCCCCCCCCCCTGATGTGCAAATATATACCCTGAATTGTCAAATGGAAAGTTTTGAATTGCAAAATTCAGTGCTATTTTTGTTGATGGCATTTTAAAAACTTGAAACAATAGGAAAACAGTTTGAATTGAAAATCAAGTATTTTGCAGGTTAGGTTATAATTTCTTTGTAGGGTTACAAAAATGAAATACCTTTGGGGGTAAATTTCTACCAAATCATATTACTGAGTTAGGAATAAAGTGAATACACCATTTGATGCCTTTTTTTATGCTGATTACGAATATAATAATAATTTCTATCGGAAATAAATTTCAGCCCCCTCCCTATATATGCCAATTCAGGGTTAAGTTAGGTTGTAGAAATATATACCCTGAATTGGCATACATAGGGGGGGGGGGCTGAAATTCATTTCTGATAGAAATGATTATTATATTTGGAATCAGCATAAAAAAAGGGGTAAATATCTACCAAATCATATTATTGAGTTAGGAATAAAGCGAATACACCATTCAATGCCTTTTTTTATGCTGATTACAGATATAATAAGCATTTCTATCGGATATGAATTTCACCCCCCCCCCCCCTATATATACCTAACCTAACCCTGAATTGGCAGATATAGGGGGGGGGGTTGAAATTCATTTCTGATAGAAATGCTTATTATATTTGTAATCAGCATAAAAAAAGGCATCAACTGGTGTATTTACTTTAGTCCTAACTCGATAATATAATTTGGTATATATTGACCAAAAAAGGCATTGGTATATTCACTTTATCCATAAGTCAATAATATGACTTGGTAAAAATTTACCCCTTTGGGACCCCTTTAAGAGCTCAAGATGCAATTGGCAAAAGAAGCCAATTAGGCCTATTGAATTATGAAAGAACATAAAAAGAGACATCAAATGATGTTTTCACTTTTGTCCAGGCTAAATTATAGGGCCACCTAGAAATTTACCTACAAAGCTTTAAATTAATCAACCAGTAGCCCTATTATAAGCCTAGGAGCCAAGCTGGACATAAGGAAACAAATGAACTTTGCCCCTATATTAGCCATAGGCTATGGTGGATGTCTTTAGATAAATTAGGGGAGAGGGCATAACTATAAAGGTTAGGAACTGCTTCTTTCTAAGAAGTAGCCTGGGCCTATATATAGTCTTTATGAATGACTAACAAAACTTACTTTTAATCCCTACACCTAAAAATAAACCCAAATGTCTGAATTCCAGTTAGAAATAAAAGAATCAAGCAAGTCAGTCTTCTCTCTAAAAATGTCTGTTTTGGTTATCTAAAAATGGCTGTATTGTAAATAAGGGTTGCCAAACTTTTAGGGACAATGTAATTTCAGAGATGTTTGGGGAAATGATGAGCAGGGAGGGGGTGTAATTCTCCCTCTGATTACTTTCGACTATTAAAAAGGGCAATAGCCCTCTCAATTTCCAATCGAAAAGACCCGTTTTCAAGTTTTTACGACAATATTTTTAAATGACATTATATGCCCCAAGGGCATAACTTACAATCTTAGCCTTGAGGGCTGTGGGGGGGTGGGGTGTCATACTCAAAAACATAATTTCTGGACCCTTAAACTACGTTTAACAAAATGGCTGCAAAATGTTGATAATAAGTGTTTGGGGAAATGATGGGCATGGGGGGGGGGGGATATCATTTGCCCTCCGATTACTTTTGACTATTAATGAGGGCACTAGCCCTCTCAATTCCCAATTGAATAATTTCTTTTTGATGTTTCTTAGACAACGCTGGCAGAGACCTAATTTCCAGAACTTTCAACTATGTTGAACAAAATGTCTATCTCAAAATGTTGATTGGATGTGTTTTGGTGAAATGATGTTAGTAAGAAGAGCATATTAAATAGGGCACTAGCGCTTTCAATTTCTAATCGAATGAGCCCTTTTTGAAGTTTTTATGACACCGCTTTCCATAAAACCTTATATGCCCACAGGCCATAACTTACAACCCTTGCGCTGAGGGCAGAGGGACAGGGTCATCCTTAAAGACATAATTTTCGAACTTTGCAACTAAGCTGAACAAAATGGATATTTCAATATTTTAATTGGATGTTTTTGGGGATATGGTAGGCGTGGGAGGGGTGTTAGTTTTCCTCCAATTACTTCTGACTATTAAAAAGGACACTAGCCCTTCGAAGTTTCGAGGCTTCTATGACAACTCTATCTATAAAAACCTCATATGCCCCAAGGGCATACCTTACAACCCTTGCCCTGAGGGGTGTGAGGGGGGGGGTTATCATTCTCAAAGATATAATATCCAGAACTTTTAACTACGTTGAAAAAAATGCTATCTCAAAATTTTTATTGGATGCTTTTGGGCAAATGGTGGGCATGAGAAGGGGGTTAGTTGTCCTCCAACCAGTTTTGACTAGCCTATTAAAAGGGCACTAGGTCTTTCAATTTCCTAATGAATGAGCCCTTTTTTGAAGTTCCTGCGACAACATTTTCTATAAAAATCCTTATCTGTCCCCAGGGCATACCTTACAACCATTGCCTTGAAAGCTGTGGGGAGAGGGGGGGGGTGGTCATCCTCAAAAGCCTACTTTCTGAAACTTTCATATACGTTGAACAATATGGTTATTTCAAAATTTTGATTGGATGTGTTTGGGGAAATGGTGGGCGTGAGAGGAGGGTTAGTTGCCCTCCAGTCACTTTCGACTATTAAAAAGGGCATTAGCCGTTTTAATTTACAATCGAATGAGCTCTTTTTGAAGTCTCTATGAAAAAGTTTTCTATACAAACTCTATATACCCCCAGGGCATAACCCACAGCCATTGCCCTTAAGGGTTTGGGGGCTTTGTCATCCTCAAAATCATATTTTCCAGAGCTGTCAATTACTTTGAACAAAATACTTATCTAAAAATTTTTATTGGATGTGTTTGGGGAAATGGTGGGTGTGAGAGGGGGTTTAGTTGCTCTTCAATCACTTTCAACTACTAAAAATGGGACTAGCCCTTTCAATTTCCAATCAAATGAGCTTTTTTGAGGTTTCTACGACAAAACTTTCTATAAAAACCTTATATGTCCCCAGGGTATAACTTACAACCATTACCCTGGGGGCTCTGAGGGTATTATCTTCCTAAAAAAAAAAAATTCTAGAACTTTTAACTACGTTGAACAAAATTAATATTTCGAAATTTTGATTGCGTGTATTTGGGGAAATGGTGGGCGTGAGCCCACCATTTCCCATCCAATTACTTTCAGTTAGTTGCCATCCAATTACTTTCAACTATTAAAAAGGGCACTAGCCCTTTCAATTTCCAATCGAGTGTGAGATAACCATTTCGTTCAGCGTAGTTGATTTCCGGATAGTTTGAGATAGCCATTTCGTTCAGCGTAGTTGATTTCCAAATAGGAAATATATTTTTGAGGAGGACACTCCCCCACAACCCTCAGGGCAGGGGTTTTAAGTTATGCACTGGGGGCATATAAGGTTTTTTATAGAAAACGTTGGCGAAGAAACTTCAAAACAGGCTCATTCCATTGGAAATTCAAAGGGCTAGTACCCTTTTTAATAGTCAAAAGTGATTGGAGGGCAACTAGCCCACCCTCCCCACCCCCATCAATACCCCCAAAATATACGAACAAAATTTTGACATAGCCATCTTGTTCCGCGTAGTTGATTTCCAGATATAAATTATATTTTTTAAGAGGACACTCCCCCAAACCCTTCGGAATGGGTTGTAATGAGCACCTGGTTTTATATACGGTTTTTTGCAGAATGTGTTGTCTTTGAAGCGTAAAAAAATGCTCTTGCGATTAGACATTAGAAGTGCTAGTGTTATGCTTAATAGTCAAAAGGGATTTGAGGGCAACTCGCCCCCCCCCCAACACCCATCATTCCCCCAAACACATCCAATCAAAATTTTTAAATAGCCATTTTTAAGTCATTTTTAAATAGCCAAGGGTTTTAAGTTATGGCCTGGGGGCATATAAGGTTTTTATAGAAGGCGTTGTATTAGAAACTTTAAAACAGGCTCATTCGATTGGAAATTCAAAGGACTAGTACCCTTTTTCATAGTCGAAAGTGATTGGAGGGCAACTAACCTCCCCCCCCCTCCCACGCCCAACAGTCCCCCAAACACATCCAATCAAAATGTTGAGATAGCCATTTTGTTGAATGTAGTTTTAAGTTATTGAAATTATGTCTTTTAGGAAGACAACCTCCACACAGCCCTCAGGACAAGGGTTGTAAGTTATGCCCTGGGGGAACATAAAGTTTTTATAGAACGTGTTGTCGTAGAAACTTCAAAAAGGGCTCATTTGATTAGAAATTTAAATGGCTTGTGCCCTTTTTAATAGTCGAAAGTAATTGAAGGTTAACAACACCCGGTCCACGCCCACCATTTCCCCAAACACATCCGGTCCAAGTTTTTAGATAGCCATTTTGTTCCACGTAGTTAATGTTTGGGAAAGTATATATATAAGCAGGACACTCTTAACACATTATTCAGGGAACGGGTTATAATTTATGGTGTGGGAGCATATAAGTTTTTATTGAAATCTTTGTCGTAGAAACTCGATTGGGAATTGGCTCATTTGATTGGCAATTGAAAGGTCTAGTGCCCTTTTTAATAGTCGAAAATGATTTGAGGGCAACTAGCCCCCCTCTCTCGCCCACCTTTTCCCCATACACATCCAATCAAATTTTTAGATAGCCATTTTATTCAGTGTTTTGGATTTCCAGATATAAATTATGTTTTTAGGAGGACACTTCCCCACAGCCCTCAGGGAAAGGGTTGTAAGTTATGCCCTCGGGGCATATAAAGCTTTTACTGAACGCGTCGTCACAGAAACTTAAAAATGACTCATTTGATTGGAAATTGAAATGGCTAGTGCCCTTTTTAATAGTCTAAAGTGATTAGAAAGCAACAAACACCCCTTCCATGCACAACATTTCCCAAAACGTATCCGAGCAAAATTTCTTGATATCCATTCTGTTCCACAAATTGTAAAGTTCAGGAAATTATACCTTTGAGCAGGACACTCTCCCCGTAGTCTTCAGGCCAAGGGTTATAAGTTATGCCTTGGGGGCATATAAGGTTTCTATTGAAATGGGCAATTAACCCCCCTCTCACGCCCATCATTTCCCCAAACACATTCAATCAAAATTTTGAGATATCCATTTTGTTCAACGTAGTCGAAAGTTCTGGAAATTAGGTCTTTTAGGATAAAAACCTCATCAGAGCTTTCAGTGCAAGGGTTGTAATTTGTGCTCTGGGGGCGTGTAAGGTTTATATAGAAAGTTGTTGTAGAAATTTCAAAAGGGGCTCATTTGATTGGAAATTGAAATTGCCCTTTTTAGTAGTCGAAAGTGAGTGGAGAGTAATTAACCCCCCTCTCACGCCCTCCATTTCCCCAAGCACATTTAATCAAAGCTTAGAGATAGCCATTTTGTTCAACGTAGTTGAAAGTTCTGGAAATTATGTATTTAAGGATGATAAACCCCCGAGAGTCCCCTGGGCAAAGGTTGTAAGTTATGCCCAGGGGGCATATAAGGTTTTGAATGATAGAGTTGTCGTAAAAACTTTTAAAGGGGGCTCATTCAATTGGAAATTGAGAGGAATAGTGCCCTTTTTAATAGTTGAAAGTGATTGGACGGTAACTGACCCCTCTCTAACGCCCAACATTCCCCCAAACACATCTAATCAAAATTTTCAGCTGGCCATTTTGTTCAACGTAGTAGAAATTTCTGGAAATTAGATCTTTAAGGATGACAACCCCCCCCCCCCAACCAGCCCTCAGGGCGTGGGTTGTATGGTATCCTCAGGGGGCATATAAGGTTTTTATTGAAAGCGTTGTCGTAGAAACTTCAAAAGGGCTCATTTGATAGGAAATTGAAAGTACTGGTGCCTTTTTTATTAGTTGAAAGTGATTGGAGAAAGACTAACGCCCCTCTCACGCCCACCATTTTCCCAGACGTATCCAATCAAAATTTTGAGACAGCCATTTTGTGTAACGTAGATGAAAGTTCTGGAAATTAGGTCTTACAGAATGACAAACACTCTCACAGCCCTTAGGGTAAGAGTTGTAATTTATGCCCTGGGGCCATATAAGGTGTTTATAGGAAGTGTTGTCGTAGAAACTCGAAAAAGGTCCATTGGACTGGAATTCGAAAGGCCTAGTGTCCTTTTTAATTGTCAAAAGTAATTGGAAGGCTTGACATTTCTATAGTAAAGATTGATGTGGATATAATTTATTATTTTGTTGTTGTTGTTGTTGTTTAGACCAGGGCACTTTGTATCAAAGGATTTGTCGTAGGAACTTCGAAAAGGGCTCATTCGATGGAAAATAGAAAGGGCTGATGCCCTTTTTAATAGTCGAAAGTCATTGGAGGGCAACTAATCCCACGCCCACCTTCCTATTTGAATTTATGCTTAAAAACTAAATGTTGTCATAAGATTAAATCAAAATGCCCTGTGTTAATACTAATTCCCCATAAGGCATCTCAGCAGTATCCAAAGAATGACTGAGGGTACTATGTTAAAACTTTTGGGGCTGCTTCTGCTCTTCAGATTTAACCAAATCAAAATAGCGTAAGTGTATCCAAGCCATCAAAGAAAGTAAACAGATTTTTTTGCGAATGGTATCAAGTTTTCCATTTCAGGTCAACTAGAGGAGGTATGAAACTAAATTAAACACTACTATTTGTTTTTAAATTTTTAAGAGGGTGTATGTTGTTAAAAATAGCTGAAAGTTTTTCTCCAGCAAACAAATAGCAGGCCAAAATATAAATTCTTAAAAAAACGAAAAAATTTAAAGTATTATTTTCTTTTTCTCTGCAAAGAATATGTCAATATAAAACGAACATAAATAAAATAAAAAAACTTTTTCCACAAAATAAGTTTATCCAAGAAAAGTAAAGAACTCAATTAAACCAAAAATGAGCAAAAATAAAATCAAATAATATACCAAGCGTCAAACTACAACAAATCAGCATTGATAAATAAATGAAACCAAAAACGAGCAGGAATTACAATAAATAACCGAGTCAAACTCAAAACGAGCAGAAATTAACATAAGTTGGGCTCAAAACACCTATGCCTTCCCAAGGCCAGAGCATAATTTGCCATTTACTGAAAAAAATACAAATGAATGTGCATTGTCGCTTTAATATACATTTACTGATATTTAGTAATCAAAATCATCATATTATTTGATTTATTAAAGTTATAAAAGTAAAAGAATTTATATTTTTTTCCGTAAAGTTCAAATTATATTCTGGCCGTGGGAAGGCATAGGGTTTTGAGCCCAACTCATGTTAATTTCTGCTTGCTTTGAGTTTAAATCTGTTATTTATTGTAATTTCTGCTCGTTTTGGGTTTCATTTATTTATCAATGCTGATTTGTGGTAGTTTCACGCTTGGTAGATTATTTGATTTTATTTTTGCTCATTTTTTGTTTAATGGAGTTCTTTAGTTTTCTTTGAAAAACTTATTTTGTGGAAATTTTTTTTTTAATTAATTGCAATAAAGAGAGTAAAGGAGAAATGTGGCCTGCATGATCTCTAAAACGAAAGCATGGGTACGGTGTGATAATGGAGAGATAAAAAAAAGGGTTGCAGGGCCAGGAGATTCAAATTTGGCAAGAGGAGAGGGTGAATTTTTTGGCTACTGGATCTGTATGCACAGATCAGAGAGGCAAAGAAGGAGAGGATCTATTTTAGGACGAAGATATATCTTGGTCTGTTAGCAAATGGGGAAGGACGGAAATATATAGGTCAGTTAAAACCAGTAAAGTAAATTAAGCTGGCAACTTGATGGATCTTTTCGTTATCTAACATCACCTCTTGAACTTCAAATATTCCAAGTCTTAGCTACTTTGTCTTCTTGACATTAAGTTTTAAACATCATTGCACTTTGAACTCAAAAATCCTTGAAAAATTCATTTATTTTTCCATGACAAATATTGGGGATAATTATAGTCCCATTCTTCTACCCATCAAAGTGTAAAGATTGCAAATCTAAGATTCTAGAATTTCTGCACAAATTATTTATTTTTGCTTTATCAAATGGCTGAGATCTTATAGTTAACTGTAAACAGAATATTGGAGAAATCTATTGACAATCTCATCAGAGTCCTTAAACCACTGATCAGAGCATAACAAATAAATGCTTGTAAGAAGTAAAATTAAGGTCCTCAGATTGTCTTTAAATCCTATCTTGTCAAAATCTGGAACATCTTAGCGACTTAATAAGCCAGAAAAATGTTAGCGGATTTTATTAAACGTAGCCTGAAAACTATGTCAATGTGAATTGAAAACTATGTTAACTATAATCCACAAAAAATAGATGGCCCGATTTGCAAAACCCGCCATTTTTTAGAGAGAAGACTGACTTGCTTGATTCTTTTATTTATAACTGGAATTCAGACATGTGGTTTTATTTTTGGGAGTAGGCATTAAAAGTAAGTGTTGTTAGTCATTCATAAAGATTATACATAGGCCTAGGCTACTTCTTAGAAAGAAGCACTGAATAATCAGAGTTACTGGCCTACAATTGAATTCTCTGTTTGATACTTTAAAGCTGTTTGTTCTTAACCTTTACAGTTATGCCCTCTCCCCTACTTTGTCTAGGTGTAGCCTTAAATTGGTGCAGGGCAGGGCTGAAATTATATTGGCAGCTCACAAAACCTTACATTGCTAGCAAGTTCTATCATACCTATGAAATCTTTATTAGTAAGTAATCACCATAAATCATCAATAAGCTTCAGCATTAATCAATCTTCTTGGATTAGAGCTAAATCTTTCCAAAACATCATGGATATTTGCTTCTTCTTTGAATTTTATTTTGTCATTCCAGCTGTTTATTTAGGCTATCAACTGCTTTTTTAGCCATCTAAATTTTTCAACTGTTTTTTCAACCATCTGCTTTTTCAGCCATATCTGGTGTACATTTGTAGTTCTAGGGGGGGGGCCGCTGGCCCCCCCCCCTTTCTGTAAACCCATGACCTGTGGTATGGCTTAAAATTCTACTCAAATTACAGGAATTGCATTTTCAGAACTAACACCAGAAAAAAAGAAACTGATAACTAAAAATTAAGGTAAAATGTTGTTTTGTCAAAATTTTAAGGCCTGTCAAGTTGTTAAATTTTGAAGACTTATAAATCAGAAGATGGTTAAGATGGAAGCTTGGCAATGCCTTCCCAGAGTATGTTTTTACCCTGAATTCAAAACTGAAAGTTTGATTTCCCTAAAGCAGCATGCACATGCATATCTAGCTAGAATCTTATGTCTAGACATGTGTCTGGCCAGAAATCATTGTCTAAGAAATTACCATTCACAAGAACAATTCAGTGATTAGCTAAAACTACAAATTTAGTTTCAAATAGATTACAGTTATCTTTTCTAGCCAATAAAGACAGCTTATGCATTCAAAACTTTCCAAATTGTATTTCCTAATTTTAATGTCACAAGATAATGGATGAGACAAGGCAAACAAATGCCTTAGATATGCTTCACTATTATGTCTAGTGTTGTATATTTGCCCAAAATGAACAAAAAACAATTAATCAGAAAACAAAAAAAGATTCCATTTTTTAAATGTAAACATAGATGATGAAAATAGTGGACCTTGACAAATTCTGATTGGCTGTAATAAAAAATCCTACACTCTGAGTTCTAGAGTCTTGAACTGGATGCTTAGCTGTAACTTGTCTAGCCAAGCACCCAATTTTACTTGTGTATGGTAGTTGTCTAGACATTGATGTTTGGCCAGACACCTGTCTAGACATGTGATTCTAACTAGACATGCATGTGATTGCTGCTGAACCTAACCCCTCTCCAAAGTAGCTAAACTAAAATTTTACTGATTCCTATCAGTACATTTATTATGTTCCCTTCTACTGGTATCATCTATCTTTTAAGATAAAATTTTGGTAAATATTGAAAACAGTTTCAAGCTAGCTTGCTTCAAGTCAATAGACTGCACAGACACCTTTTCAACAACCAATTGTTTATGATAACATTCAGTAACAAAAATTATATTATTGGGTACATGTATGGGACCATAGGGAGAAGGGAATCTTTGAATTTTGTCAGGGTAATTGATTTTATATTGGAAAAGAGTATAAAATAGGGAGTAAAATAGTCATGTATGTTTTTTTAGGATGTTTCCTTCAGAAGAGCTATAACTCTAGATTGCTACCAAATATTCTAAATCATTTTTTTATGTTAGTAAGTATTTTTCCACAGTCCAAACAAAAATTGGGATTAAAATTAGAGATGATTCCACCTCTCTTACATAGAGACAAGGAGAACAGAGTGTTTGTTGACCTTTTTTGTGTTCTTTTCAAATACCATAGTCATTTTACATGCAAATCTCATTTAAATTTTTTGAGGGGACCATAAAGTGACATTTGGTAAAATTCTATTTTAGCTACTTTTGGCTATCTTGGGAAGGAGTTTGGTTAGGAAATTGAAACTTTCAGGGATAGACCTACAGGCTAAAGTATGTCCCGGGAAGGTATTTTGAAGTACCTACCTCCACTCCTTCTCCCTCTAGAGGGTCCTGACCTTTGATGACCTTTAAAAACCTGTGTCTTATAAAAGTTAAACCTTGTAATATAGATCTTCTGCTTAAAATGAAGTCCAAAAAAATTGTTTTCAGCTTTACAACTTTGCTCAATCCTGATTTATAGAGTTTTAAAGATATGCAAATACATTTCCTAAATTTTGAAAATTAACACTGATATGGCTTAAAATACTACTCAAATAGCAGGAATTGCATTTTCAGAACTAAAGCCAGAGAAAAAGAATCTTATAACTGAAAATTAAGGTAAAATGCTGTTTTGTCAAAATTTCGATAGGTATAGACCTGTCATGTAGGCAAATTTCAGGATCCTCTAGAGAGAGAAGGAGAGGAGATAAGTACTTCAAAATACCTTCCCAGGACATATTTTAGCCGGTAGACCCATCCCTGAAAGTTTTATTTTCCTAACCTCACCCCTTTCCAAGATAGGTAAAAGTAACTAAAGTAGAATTTTACCTGACATTTTACTTCAACAATTTGAGTTCAAAAATTGAGTGGTTAGACTTATACCAAGTGGTTTTCACAAGTCTCCTGAGATCAGTTCAGCCAACTGTTTTTGATGCATAACAAGATGATGGACAACAACAAAAAATATATGATTTAAGACTATAGATGAGACAATTCTCCTCCGAGAAAAATACCTCAACAGGTAATTCATCTTCTGCAGAAAATTCTCTCTGAAAATCCCCCCTTCTTACCACATGTAAAATCCCCACACCTCTGACAATTCTCCTACCTGGAAAATTTTCCCCAAATGTAAAATAAGACTAGAGTTACAGCAAAACCAGAGAATATCTTCCTGAGTTCTAGGTTAGATCTTGATTTGGTTTGGGAAGGTGTTACTTTTCCAAGTTAATAAAAACCTATATCCTACAATTTCATTGTGTAACTATTTTCAAAATTAAATGAAAGATATAGTATTTTGAGCTTTCATTGCCTCCTATCCTAGAACAAAAAAAAGAAAACACCCTATTCTTTAGTATCTTTATTGATGAAGCAGTTGAACTAGCTGCAAAATATGCCAGTGGGATCTGGTTAAGTATTCAAATTCAATTATAAGAATATCTCTTTTTATATTCACAAAAAATTATTAAGGAAAAAAAAACTATTCTGTGTTTTTATTTGGAATTTGGATATAATTTAAATGCATCACACCCCTTTGTCTATCAATCTGCTTATGGGGGACTTATTACTTGTAAATTACTAGAAAAAAGTGATAGAAAATACCTCAAGGGTGTAATTTTAGAAATCTATTTGAACTGCCAGGTATAAGAGTCTTCTGTGAACAGTAAGACAATTTATTCACCATTAACAAAAGTATTATCAATTGCTAACTATTTGGTGTTGAAGTCAAAAATACATAGAATGGTGTTGAAGATGACTGACAGCCAAATACTTTCAACTCCTTGAGAAGCTATACTAGGGAACCAAGAGCTGCATCCAAGTGAATGAAAAGAAGATTACCATCAAAACTGGTGTGCAACAAAGGTGTGCTGTTGTCTCAGAATTGTTTAAATGTGTCATAGATCACGTCATGAGTCAATCAGCTGATTGATTGGCCTTTGACTTCCAATTTGGAGATCAAGTTTTGACTGGCATCAGCTTTTTAGTCAACCTTGCGCTTTTTACTAGTTCCATACAACAGGTGATAATTCCAAACCTACACTTTATTTACAGTTAGATAAGGAGACAGGTTTTAAATTTCTGCATGCTTTTTATTAAAAAAAAAAAAATCAAAAACTAACCATATTTTAAATCCTTTTGACTGCTAAAGAGCTTTAACTTATGCCCTTAACTGCATCAAGGTGCAATCAGCTTTTGAGTTAATTCAAAGGAGTCACTGTACATTGTGTATTTTTAGGGATTTTGTGCTTCTACTCATCCCTGTAAAACTGGAGTATTGTATACAACTGTTGTTCCTAGTAGTATACATTTGATAGTGCTATTTACTTGATTCAGAGGCTCTGTTATGGACTTGCCTCAAATTCCAGTGGCTGAAGATGTCACCCTTTCTGTAGTTTATGTTGTTAAGGATGGTAAGTTATTCAATTGTATTTGCAGTAACAGAATAAAATTAAAGCTGTATTTGCTTTTGGAAAGGACTATTTTTTCAAAGATATATATATATATACATATAAAGATAAAAATTTTTGTATAAAGATAAAAATTTTCATATAA
Organism: Artemia sp. Qi Xiang Cuo; assembly: GCF_049724085.1. Classification (NCBI taxonomy): domain Eukaryota; kingdom Metazoa; phylum Arthropoda; class Branchiopoda; order Anostraca; family Artemiidae; genus Artemia; species Artemia sp. Qi Xiang Cuo. The sequence goes on from NC_142810.1 coordinate 4,145,316, forward strand.
AGATAAAAATTTTCATATAAAGATAAAAATTTTCATATAAAGATAACAAATTTACAGTCTAAGAATGTAGCCCACAAGCATTTTAAGTCTCTAATTCTGTAACATTGTCATCAACAGATTTCCACAAATCCTATTTTAACAAACTTTCTTGGGAAGGAGTCAGTAATGTTACAAAACAACAATGAAATTCTATTTAACCAGAGTTTTGAACCATTTAATTTCTCCTCAAGGCTGTATCGAAATGGAAGGGTCATATGGTTTGAACCCCTCCCCCTCAAAAAAAAGTTGTCTGATTTATAAACATGTAAAAAAAACGCATATAATTTTTTAGTCATTTTTAATTTTTGCCAAAATACTCAGAAAGCGGTCCCAAACCTAACTAGTTAGTTGTACTCATTTGTTTTCACAGGTCAATGTGGCAATAATGAAAATTTGACACTATTCTGAAAACCTGATATTTTCAAAGCAAATTTTGAGAATTTCTTTAGAATTTTAGAATTTGGTTTTAATGCATGTTTCTGAACAAGGCTTATGCCAACTTTGCCTCTCATTCAGACCATCTATCTTGGCTTTCTCTCCAATTAACCATGGCTCTGAACTTGTTCACCACAGTCCGTCAAGATTCTTATTGAGTATTGCTCAGAAAAAAATTACAAAAAATATGCAACTGTATACACTCTTGCATCAAACCTTAAGAGCTAAGGTAGATTAAGTTGTTTTGTTATACAAAACACAAAAAAGCTTAGTATATTAACTGTGATTTTGTATATATGAGGAGACAACCAAACATCAGGCAGAAGAATTTCCCTATCTTGAGTGCTGACATGAAAAAATAAGAAAAACCCATTACAACCAAAAGTGAAGGTTGTTATGTGGCAGCCATAATATTTATCTGAAGGATCAGCTTCTTTTACTTGTCATAGTTTTGTTTATACTATTTTATTAAAATTGTGTTTTTAGGCTTTGTGTAACTGGCTTAACCATACACCAAAAAAAGAACACAATCATATAGTAGCTACAAATCAAAGATACAGAACCTTGCTAAAATGCATTTAAGGATGCCTTGTTAGAATTAAACAGCAATATTTTAATGTAATTTTTATCAAAAAGTCTTGATCTATGTAATAAATTTTCACGCTTTATTTTTTTTGGATTGGGTTATAATATTCTGTTTATAAAAATTTTGTACAAAGCCATATCCAAAGTGATGGGGCTTTTGAGCCACCCTGCCCCAAAATATTTGACTCTTAAAAAACGTAAAAAAGATATATGGAAACAAATTTTTGATGTTAAAAAAAAAATTGTACCAAACCCCCCAAAAACCAAAAATCCTGGATATGGCCCTGATTGTGTGTTCAGACAATTGCACCCCACTTAGCCATGCTTAGCCATACAATTTGCATGGAATGCTTATTGTTTTTATGCTTTTATAAAATGTGGTTTGTTTATATTCTATAGACTTTTTGCTTCAATAAGATACTGTTTTAGGGGAGGAGCAGAGCCACTTGCCCTGGGTGCTTAAATTTTAGTGGCACAAAATTTCAAATGAAAAATCTAGCATTCATAATCTTTTTGTTCCTGTGAAATTTTACTTTCATTAAATTAAAGTAGAAAGCACAGTCTACAGTAAGTATAAGCAAATTAAATCCAATTTTTTTTTGTCTGGTATAAAGTTAGAAAGGTTCAGATTTAAAAAAAATGAGATCTTTTGCTGTGAAATAAAAATTTTGTTAATAGTAAGCCTTAAATTTGTTGGAAGATGGGGGGGGGGGCTAATCAAGATTTTTTCTGGGACCAAGAAAGGCTAGAACCTCTACTGGCTTCAGTTCCTCTTTGCTACCAAAGTGAATTTATGGTTGCAACAGATGTGATCACAAACGTTATTTTATAAGATTTTTTTGCTGTTGCTCCCTATAAATTTCAAAAATCTATTAAGTTTATTCAAATGAATATATAAATTAAAAAAAATATCTAAGAAATAATAGCCTCAACCCATTCTAAAAAACTAAAATCTGTGGCCATAACTATAAAGCCCAAGATAATTTCTAATGCCCTCTAAAATCAATTCCCTACATGCAAAAATTACTCATCCTTTCCAGGAAAGTCCTAGGAAAGAAGCAATAGATCCCAAGAATATTGGGGACTGAAATTAAATGTTACTAGAGGGAAACTAAATTAAAATCATATTGAAGCAAAGAGCTTAAAAAAAAGTTTTTTTTGGCTTGCAGGCTGAAGGGCCTTGAGACAGAGATCAGCATTGCCGGTTAGGGCTTTAATTGTGTAGCGCCATATCCTTCACCCTTTTTTAATTCTTGTTCTCCTTTGGAATGGTGTAAACTTTTTGATATGTTCTCGTTTGTGGCATTGGTATCAAAATTCTCCTGTTAAGATGCGGTCTGATACCAATCTTACCGATCGTATTCTAGTAAAGAGAGGGGCCAAATAAGGTTTGGTTATTAGTCTAGCTTTATCCAAACAGATACTCGAAATATTCCCCACCCCCTTCCTAATTGACCAGTTCATAGATATTAGCCATCTATCTTTTGCTGATGATATAGTTCTGCTAGCTAAAGATCTTGAATCACTTCAAACTGCCGCTAATGTTGTCCATTCTAGTCTGTCAGATATAAGTCTTTTCTTAGAGGCCCCTAAAACCAAATTTATGGTATTTAATCCAAATTCTAGAGGGAGTGAGTATCTTCTAGTCGGGTCATTTTCAATTGAAAATACAGATTCGTTAAATTATCTGGGACTACCTTTTGGTATGTCTATGAAGAATACCCAAACTCTTATTATTTAAGCTATAAAAAAAAATTCGTAAGACCTATGGTATGCTTGCCAAAATAAAAGGAGTTTGCCTAGAAACGCTCTACAATGCTATGTTTGTGCCCCACATTTTTTTTATTACGCTGGTTTGGAAGTTTATTAGCAAGACCAAACACCTTTTAATCCTAAGACGTTTCTTCAGATATTGTAAGTTTTTCTTGACCTCCACTTAGGCCTCCTCTATGGGTCAGGAATACTTATATCACTCAGAAATACAGAGATTTTGATTTTACTGGTAAAATGAAGGAACTTTCGTTAAGATTCCAAAAGCGTAGAGAACGTATCATGGATTTTCCTCTGAATTGCATCCATGTTTAAATTGTATTGGTTTTCATCAGAGGTGTCTCATTTGTAATTTCCTATGTTGTAGTTTTGTTTGATTGACACATAAACTCATTCGTTGTTTTTTTTTAATTTTGTTGTATTTTTGTTGTGTGTTATTTTCTTGTTTTTTTTTCTTATACTCCTCTATCAGCATTTTTAATGTTTTGTAAAGAGAATAAAAATAAAATATTATTACTATTATACTGAACCAGTTGAAGAGACGCAACTCGCAAAAGAGGAAAGAGAAAAGGGCGAATCTTGTAAGGACAAATAGGTGAATTTGGTAGCTGATGAAGAACTTTAACTACAATTGGTTAAATAGAATTCTCTTAGTGAAAAGAAGGAAGGCTTATAAATGAATGCAACATTTTGAAAAAGCTCGCCGAGTAAGCTAATGGAAGACTCCAATAAGCCCTTAAAACTAAACACTTTACTCAAATAGGACTAACCTATGCTCTGCTAGTTGCTGCCCGAAAAAAAAAAATGTTTAAAAGAAGAGAATCCAAGAACAGTTGCAATGTATACATTAAAAGTCCAAGAAAATTAAGTGTTTTCTAACCAGAATAAAAAACGAAAATTATTTTAGATTTTTTACTTTTCTTAACTTTAATACTTCCAAAGTTATTAAGCCTCTCAGTATTAAATTTCAGTATGTATTAAATTGTCAATTCACTTTCTTTTTTTTCACCCGTAATTTAGGTTGATGAAAAACAATGGAAAACAGTTGGATTTGTTCAGAAAGCTTTGCTGTTGTCTTATATCCCTTTTATTCATGTTTTGTTTTAGAAGTTGAAGATGCTTTACCTAGTGAGAGTGAGGAGCTCTTTGATATTTCGAACATTTGTTTGTCTCCTAAGCTTGAAGCTGTTTTTTTGTCTACTTTTCCCAGCATTGTAGGACCATTTAAATTGGATGCTGGGAAAAGTAGTCAAAGGAACTACTTTTCCCAGCATTGTAGTACCATTTAAATTGGAAGCTGAAACCCAGGAATTGGAACCCACCAGTTGTGACAATGAAGGTATGCTTCAAACATTTGGTTTTTTAGAATCATGAATATTTCACTAAAAAACTAGGGTACATGGATTAAATTTTGGTATTTTAAACTAATCTTCATATGAAACTTTTCTATCATCTTAATCCGGTAATTAGGCATTTGCTAAACTGGTTTTGAAGTTTAACAACCATTTTTAAAGTGTTGATTTAAAAGTGTTTTGTGAATTTCGTATATCTGGAAGCCAGAGAATAAAGCTCAGAGCTATTGAGTTTATATTTCTTTCTGAATTAAGATGTAAATCCAGTTAGGAAAAAAAAAAACTATGTAGCCGATTTCAAAGCTGGGCCCTGGTACTTGGTTTGTGGTAAGCTTGTTTATATTGATTCTTGTTGTAAGTTGCAACCTCCAAATGAATCAGCTTTGTCTACTACTCTCTTTTCGGGAAAATTTTGGGCTCCCCAGGGAGCCCATAGAACGTTGAAGGGTCCCAATGACTTGTAATTTATAGTTGCGTTGTTTATAGTATCTTTTAAGGTTCGTATTGGGTTTTGCGCCAGTTTTTTTTTTTTGGCATCGAAGATTGTGATTGCCTTGTTCTTCTAACGTAATATTTCTTTCTTCTTCACTTTCATTTTTTACTTGCTCTGATTTCTGCTGTCGCTTGTCTTCTAATAGCACAATTCTTTGTTTTTCACTCCAATTTTGAAACGTTCCAATACACGCGTTCTCACGATTGCTTGTAATTACCACTGCTACATATCTTTTAACTGCATATTTTCTTGTTCTCTCTGTGGCATATCTTTAGCCGCATATTTCTTAGTTCTTCACTTTTGTTTTTGAGTAGTTTTAATTCTTGTTGCCGCTTTTCTTTGAACCGAATGTTTCTTTGTTCTTCACTTTTGTTTTTACTCGTTATAATTGGTGCTGATGGAAGTATTCTGACTTTAATATTTTTGTTCTTAATTTTGCTTTATCATTCTTTTATCATATATATATATATATATATATATATATATATATATATATATATATATATATATATATATATATATATATATATATATATATATATATATATATATATATATATATATATATTTTTATGACAATACTGCCTCGGTTATTGTAAATTGAAATTTTGCGATATTGCCTCAAATTGTGAGTCAAAAATATTTTCCAAATTCATTGTGTTATTTTCCTTTTTAATAGACCCTAAAGTGTTATATTGTCGTTATTTACCTTTGTGTTTCATACTGTGTGTAGTTCTCTATTCAGTGGTATATTAGTTTAATCCCCTTGAGTTCCAGTTCCAAAAATTTGTATCAGGGTATATGAATTACAAATTAGTCCCATCACCCTTTTGACTCTCCAAAAAGTATCATCGGATATTCAGAAATATATTGTTCTTCTTTGTAACCAAGTCTTCTTATCAGTTAAAACATACCAAGCATCCCAATTAAACTTCTTAATTCTATTGATGGGTTTTGGGAAGTGCGGGTACTTGAGTTACCGATCCCCAGCAGTTTAAGACCTATAGGCCGGCCGGTACCAATGGGATTCTTCACACTCACTTCCAGTCTCTTCTGCACTCTCCAAAATAAATTATGAATAACCCCCTTTTTTCTTTTTTTTTAATGACTTCACTGTGCAATAATAATCACTAATAAATTTGTCTCTTCTTTAATATATCAATAGATACCTTGAAAATCTTTCTATCCACGTGCCAAGGCAGGTTAGAATTCAGGATTGCAGTGCAGGTATTTGGAATGTTAGCCATGTAGCAGAGGCGTTTAAGGGAAATAGTCTCCACGCTCAGTGGCTGACAATCAAATAAGACAGGCTGGATAGTTTCATCACTTGAGAAGCAAACCCGGCATAGAGGGGATTCATGTAGCTTCCAATTAAATAACAAACTATTGAGAAGAAGGGCACCTGATCAGCGGACAAAATGGAAGATCCGAAAGGAAGGGATTTTTGAAATCTGTTCAGCCAGAATAGTCTGGATCTCATAATTTTAAATGTGGTTTTATTTATTGGAATAAGTTCTGCTTGACAAATAGGTGGGCTCATTTCCCAAGGTGGAGCGTCAGTAAAGAGGTATGCATAGGGGGAATACTGACTCCAATTTGGGCCCTCAAGTTGAAACTGATTCTAAGATGAATGGCCATTAGTGCAAGCTGCCTTCAAAGCAAAGATATGATTATACACATCATGCTTGCTTCCATAAGCTTGAATTTGCGAAAAGTTATTCTTCCTTTTACTGGATGCTCTTTCATTTAGGAAAATCAAACCAGACAGTTGTATTAATTTAAACAGAGGAGTATGCCTGTGCAGACCCAGAGCAATTCGAATAGCTGAATTTCGTAAAGATTCCAGGGTTTTAAATGCAGATGAGGAACAAATTGAGATGAATTGGATACCATATTCTAGATTAGAACGAATATATAATTTATAAAAATCCAAAATAACTTTGGGGTGGCATCCCCATTTACTTCCAGCAAGTCTCTTTAAAACACAAAGTCTCCGAATGATCGTGGCTTTTAAAGAATAAATATCTATATGCCATGACATTTTAGAATCTATCGTTAGGCCAAATAGCTTCACGAGTTGCAATATCGAATATCACCAGAGAAGATTTGAAGTGGATTGAGAGAATCTCTTGAGCAATTAGGAAAAGTAATGGATTTGGTTTTACTAAGCTGAACAAAATCTCTGAACTCATCTTATATCCTGTTGAATAAGGTTTGAAGAAGTACAATATCCTTTCCAGACATCCAAATTATCAAATCATCTGCGTAAAGGCCAAACAATGAATGAGGTAATTGAAATTCTGAAATATACAAATTCAACAGAAGAGGACTCAAAATTGCTCCTTGGGGAAGACCTCTAGTAATGGGACTTGTCTCTCCCCTATACTCATTAACTTGAACTTAAAACTTTTATCACTTAAAAAGGACTTCATGAATCTTATGGAAGAGTATGGAAAATCCAGGTTAATTAAAAGATCAATCAGTTTATCATGGAATACATTTCCGTAGGCATCTGACCAGTCAAACAGGACTGCCATTGTGGCCTGTCTGGTTTTAAGAGAATTGCAAACATCAATTTCAAGGCAAGTGATGTTATCCACAGAGCTATGTCCTTTTCTGAAGCCTGTTTGTTCACTTAAAAAAAGATTATTAATTTCAGCAAACCACTCGATTCTTGATAGAATAAGCATTTCAAGAACTTTACTGAAGGCTGGTAAAACATATATAGGTCGGTAAGACTTGGGGTCACTAGATGGGTAAGAAGGTTTTAAAGCTGGAAATACCAGGGCAATCTTACAAGCATCTGTGAAGTTCTGGCTTGTCCGAACAAGATTATACAGACCCAAGAGGGTAGTATGGAAGACCTCTGGGGACTCAAAAATACATTTAATATAAATACCATCATGTCCTGGGAAGACTTGATAGTAAGGGAATTAAGTGGTGCCTTAAATAAATCTAGGAAAAATGGATCCATCAAGGACCTTTTATGTAAAGACTTGTGAGGCAGGGTACAAAATGGAGGTCGAGAGTAATGAAGATCAGAACGATCATTTTTATAAATATCAGGAAAAAGTTTTGCTTTCACCATATCTGAGGAAATTGGAGATCCATCCTGCATGATGTCATATTTACTGTCATCATTAGACTGCTTACCACGATTGATTTGGCTAATCTAGTTGTGAATCTTAGAAATTGGGTTTCTGAAGCTAATACCTCCACTAAGATTGGACCATTTAGACTGTTTAGCTTTCTTACATACCAAATTTTACCTTAGCACATGATTGCTTATAGAAGATTGCTGTAGATGGAGATGAAATCTTTTTAAACATTTTTCGAGCCTTCCTTTTTGCCTGTACTGCAATGATACACTCCTCATTCAACCAATTTTTGGGTCTCTTGGAACCCTTATATAAATTGGCTTAGTCATGGGTATGAAAGATTTAGCTGACTGTAACAGGATGGATTTCATGTTGGACTCAATAACATTAATATCAGAATTATTTGAGATAAAGCAAAAATCAGCTTTCTTCAATATTTTCCGAAACGGGTCAACTGCCTTTGGAGTTGTTAAAAGTTGCTATGTGGGGTTTGGGAGAATAGCATACAGTTTTAATTAATGTTATAATTGCTGTGATCAGATTGCAGAGAGGGAACTTTTACCATCTGAACTTGATCTTAATATGAAGATGGACCAAGAAGCAAGTCAATAGTAGAAACAGTATTAGATGAAATACTATACAGGGTTTGGAAATTAAATGGATTGAAGATCAAAATATCCGGAATATTGGACAAAATATTCTCAATGCCTCTTCCTGCTTTGTTACTGTAGGCAATTTATTCCCAAAGTGGGCTATGCGCATTGTAGTCACCAAAAATAAAAGAATTATTCCCTAAAAGTTCAGATTCCAAAACCTTTTGGATATCATTTTTTCCACATGGATTGTTCAAGGATTTAATGACAAGATGATTACCAATAGCAAGGTTAAGTATTATACCAATGATGTCAATTTCATCCATGTAAAGATTTAATGGTTAAGGGTATGACGGATTGAATCATGCACAAAGATAGCAACTCCACCCTTTCTATTAGTAGATCTTTATTTCCGGTAGCACTTGTAGCCAGGAATTTTGATTTTCTTAAACTGATGAAGATTGGTCTTTTGTAGACAAATAATATCAATTTTATTATGTGATGCATATTGGATGAGATCACCAAGTTTATTTGAGTTAAGAGGGACACAATTCCATTTAGGATCTATAGTTTAATTGCCAGGGGTTGAGTTGAACAGGTGATATGCTTGATATTTGGTCAAAATTGAAGATAAGTCCTTTCCTATCTCATCAAAGATAAAATTAGAAAAGTAGTATTTAGCAATATCTTTAATTAAAGTAGCTTTTAGGGATTTGGGCAAATTTGACTGGATGATTTTATCCACTGATGTCACATATTTAATTAGTTTTGACATATAAGGACCATCCCTATCTTCTGCAGTGTTTACTTGAGTGGATATATTGGTGAGGCTGCCACTCTCTCAGCCAATGATTTCTGACTAAATCTAGGATTTTAGATGGCTGGGCTTGCTTTGATTACATTAGGGTGCTCAATACCCTGCTGAGAGATAGATATCTCAATTGGAGATAACTGAGCATGATTTTGGTTACTTTTAGGAGTGCATGGCCAAGAGTTGGGTAAAAGGTTTGAGGTTGCTTTCTTGGCCTCATTAATTCTTGGAGTTCATGGTCCTTTGGAAAGCTTAGCAAGTTCCATTGCAGCTATACGAAATGGGAAATTTTCTTGATGGCCTATCCTTAAAACTTTGGCCTGTTGGATATATTTAGGATATAATTTATGATTTGTAGACTGGGGGTCGCCTTCACAGTTGATGCATTTTGGAGCTGTAGAACATCTAATTTCAATAGAAACAGGGTGATCACAAAGACAGTTGGGACAGATTTTTTCAGAGGAAGAGCAGTACTTAGATGTTTGACCAAACTTAAAACATTTCGAGCATTGAATAGGGTTTTCTTGGTATGATTTATAAGCTTTAGGTTGACCAAAAAAGAACAATGAGTCAAACTGGGTACTCACTGGTAAGATAAAAAGGACACTCTTTCTGTTTAGTAACCCGTTAGCATGTGGATTGCCCATCCTATGGACTTCAGGGACCTCTAGCATTTCTCCCTTATTATTCATGAGACCATCTTTCAGGTCTTCAGTTAATAGTTCGATTGGGACATTGTACATCACTATTTTTTGTGTGTTTTTGGTAGGTGGAGTCCACCATTCAGAGATACCTGGTATAGAGAGCCATCTCTATTAAGATTGACACTGAAACTACATCCTAAGGATTTGAATAGATTCATTCTAATGTTAGTGATATTTTCGTTGGCAAACACATGATCTTTGACTGTAGAGGTAAAAAGGATGATGGGGTTTGTTCTTCAATTCAATAGCTGAAACTGTGTTAGGGATTTTTGTTCTTTCAGGAGGGCTTGTGGAGGGCTTTTTGCGTTTCTGCTTTCTAATAACTGTCTGAAACTCCTCATTGAGCTGGGAATCAATTTTGGGGCTTGGGGACTCTGAGACTGTTATCATGGTATTATTCTGGCTGTCATCACTAAAGATTGGAGATACAGCAATGGCATTGACAGCTATGGGGATGTCAGCTTCTGAATACCAATTTGATGGTTGACCCCCTTCTCTGAGGGGGCTAGAAGAGATAGGATAGTGAGAATTCAACGTTTGCAGATTTAGAAATTTCTTTTCTCGTTGCTGCCGGAGCAAGGTTGCCAATTAATTTTTTTTTGGGCGAATTTAAATTTAAGCCAAAAAGTTGCCAGTGCAAGGTTGCCAATTTAATTTAGTTTTGGGCTAATTAGAAATTTCAGCCGAAAACTTGGTGAATCTACATCCTAGTGTCGATTAACAGAATATGCAAGCAGAAAAGGATTTATTAACAAACGTAATCGCCGGTGTACCTGCCGGGATTGAGATCCCTTAAACTGCGGGGATCAGGTGAGCAGGGATCAACGCTTCCCTTGCTGAGTAAGCTTAGAAGATGCTGCAATCATCTCCATGATCTTGAATCAAATATGAATCCAGCTTATCAAAAGGGTTTATCAGCACTATGTCAGGAACGATTAAGAATAGAAAGATTCATGGAACGTTGAGAGTTGAGTAGAGTAACTTCTTATTTACAACAAGACATGACACTGTTAATAAATGAAAACGCAATTGCCTTATAGTCTACTTAAGCGCATTACCTGTTACAAAGAAACAAAAAAAATCATCATGCAGGCTTCCTTTTTAATAATTTAAAAGCTTAAATCTTTACAAAATAAAACAAGAGAAACAATAACAACCTGACACTATAATTATTATTATTATTT